>NC_142792.1:12987500-13287500 GCF_988280905.1 Pimephales promelas | reverse complement strand
CCTGAGCGTGTGAGCCCTGCATGCACCTCCTCGCAGCGGAGATACAACGGCAGGCCATTATTCGTGTCTAAATTAGTGTAGCGTGTCATCAATGAGTGTATGGGTTTGGCAGATATCGAGGAGCATTATTTTTGTGTAGATGCGTGTGGGGACATTTGGATGTGCCTTTGTTGGTACAGAGCAGAAGCCATTATTTAAGATTGCGTGTGCAGCTTTTGATGCGTTGTAAAGCGCTCCTTTTTTCAATTTATTTAGCTCATGCTTCCTAAAACAGGTAATAAAGTGCTTTACAATGCAATTAACTTCCATACCGCAACTCCGTACACTAAGTACACAAATAATTTCAAAACAGCATTATGTTGTTCGGTGACCGTTTCAGCGAACGTTTATGCGACAATTAAACGCTTGCGTTGGCATGGAAATGCTCATTTTGACCGAATTGCATTAGGTCTCTTTTGTTTGCGAGCTCATAATTTCTGTTCCATAGCCTTGAGGCTACAAATAACAAATAATTGTGCCTTTTTTTTTGTTTTTTTTATCAAACAGCACATATTCACATTTAGAGCTGAAGTATTGATTTCAGCAGGAAATTTATAAATCAATTGCTTCATTCTGTACTTAATTGGTCCATTGGATTTGCAGCATTTGATTAAGTTGTACTGCGCCTTATTAAGGGAGTAAATTGTAATGAGTTCGTTTTGCCGTGGGCCACTGCTGCTAATGAGACGACACAGTCATCATTCCCCTCTGACCGGCGTCTTCTCATATAGCATGCATCACAGACAGTCATTTTTATTATTGTGGACAAAGGTCTTTCAAATGGTAATTCTTCAAAATGACTGGGTTTTTTGCTAATATGCCGAGGATTACACAATCTCCCGCTCTCAAATATTAACTCGCGATATCTGAAAGGTCTATGGCTTATTATCAACCTTTAGCTAAAATATCGTACAAAGTTCTGATTGCAGTTAATGTGTTTTTTTTTCCATATTTGCCAGGATAATGGATATTTTATAATAGTATCAACTAGCTATTCCTCTAAAGGCTTGAGGGACAAGATGTGACTTCACGCTTATTTACTGTTTGTCAGTTAAGCATCTGTTAAAGGGGTCATCAGATGTAAAATTCACTTTTAAATGGTGTTTTGCATATAAATGTGTCTTTGCAGTGTGGACACAAGCACCATACAACAAAGCGCTTCACATATGGAAGGGGTAATCTCCTTAACCACCACCAATGTGCAGCATCCACCTGGATGATGCGACGGCATCCATATTGCGCCAGAACGCCCTCCACACACACCAGCTTATTGGTGGAGAGGAGACAATTAGTATTTATAGGGATGATTAGGAGGCCATGATGGACAGAGGCCAAGGGGAAAATTTGGCCAGGATGCCGGGGTCACACTCCTACTCTTTTTCCGAAGGACATCCTGGGATTTTTAATGACCACAGAGAGTCAGGACCTCGGTTTAACGTCTCAATAATCAAGCCGTTTGGATTTTCTGAGCAATATGATGTCATATTGCTCATGCTCCGCCCTGGATTTCAATGGCAACCAACAGTTTGAAGGTTCAAATGTCAGTCTCAATGCAGCTTCAAATACTCTACACTATCCCTGCCAAGAAATAAGGGTCTTATCAAGCAAAACGTTCGGTCATTTTTATAAAAAAATATTAAAATTATATACGTTTTAACCATAAATGCCTGTCTTTTACCATCGCTGAGATGCACCATGCATTATGTCATCACATTGGAAAGGTCATGTGTGACGTAGTCAGAAGTACTTACCCAGAGTTTGCTATATTTTTTTGTTGTTGAAAATGATAGATAAGACTCTTATTTCTCGACTGGGATTGTATTGAGCGTTTGAAGCTGCATTGAGACTGACATTTGGACCTTCAAACCGTTGGTTGCCATTGAAGTCCGTTATAAATGGAGAAAAAATCCTGGAACGTTTTCCTTTCGAATTTCTTTTCGAAAATTTCTTTGGAAAACCGTCTCGAGCAGTCGAACCAAGTGCGCCGGTGAGATGTGAACGAGCCAAAACTTGGCTCGGCGTTCTGGTTCGACTGCTCGAGACTGTTTTCCAAAGATGGCTCCTGCCTGTTTTCGCGAAGTGGACTGTCTTTCAAAAAAATCTTCTTATTAAATTATTCTTATGCCCCATATTCTAGCGTTATAAGCTAAACAGTTTTTAGAGATAAAACTCTTTACATTCGATAATCATGAAAACAAATCTCAGAAAACGGTTGACTAGGTACCAAAGTGTAATTAGACGCCGGAGTTCTCCTTCAAGGAGGTAAAAAAGATGTTGTTTTACACAACCATTGAGGAATTTTAAATCAAAGTATGTTTACTAAAGAATCATACCAACTTGTGGAAAATGACCCCTTTAATGAGCTGGAGGTGAGAGATGGACTCAAAATAAAGGGCCAGCCAGGTGCCCTACTCATGCTTATCCCATAAGCATTTAATTGATCCCACCACAGTAAAAAGTAAAAAATGGTAAGATGTTCTCGAGAAGAGAGAGATGCTCAAGAGACACTTGTAGTACTTGAGTGCTTTTAAACCTGTGCATTCTGTTTACATGCTCATTTTGAAGGCCTTCAGTTTTATCCGTCCCTCTAACCGTCTCTCGTTGATGCATAAAGCATGAGCGAATGCCAGATTTGATGGCGGTGGAGAAGGCCAGTTAATTATTTCCATATCAAAGTTGATCCTGAAGCTCCCTTGCCCTCAAGTGTTTTCACGGTGCTCTCTTCTCCTCTTATCGTTCTCATTCACACACCTGTGGAGGGTCTGGCTGCCACTCTAGGGGGAGATAGAGTGAGAATGATCAGAAGAGATAACCTTTAAGTCCAGCCAAGCAGAGAGGGAACGTTTCCCCGGAACCCAGCCAGAGATCGACGGCCATTGGCAGGCTGCCGCACTGTGGTGATGCCCGAGCTCTGCTGAGGCCGACCAATGGGCTCCAGGCCAAGTCTGCAGACCTGAGTGGGGCGCTATTAACTCTGCAGAACGCATGCTGTGGGTTGTATAAGGATGCTGGTGAAAAATCGAAACCATCAAGTGGTATTATGGCCATTAATGGTACTGCAACAATAAACATCCTCGAACAGCAGTTAAGAGCGCAATAGCAATAAATAAAACCGAATTGGACTCCTGAGGTAAATTCTGCACTTGTAGCTTAGCATACTTAACTGACTATACTTCAGATTTGCAGTCTCTGAACTAAACCATTCCATGTGGAGCACTGTTTTGCGAAAATTGACTTTCATGGCCTACATCGTGTTATTCTGTAAATGGCCCTATAGGAAAAGTATATTCATATCATAAAGCTTTTGCGAAAATGCAGTTCATTTATTTACAAGGCACTTTTACTATCTCACTCATGTTTATTTGTGAAAGACAGAATGTCCTAACTTAAGACACATCACACCTCCTGCATACAGCATCTGGCTGGAAAGACTGACCGTATAGGTCTGGTCACCAGCATATGTTGTTTTTCGCATACAAGTGTGCTGATTTTTAATGAATGTGATCATTTCAAATTACATAAAGATAAATATAATTATATTTTAGCACAGTCGGTCTGTCAGATGGAGATTTGGTGTGTTCAGACGTTGTGTGGGATTCCGAGATGGTGTATGTGAGAATTTAATGTCACACTCACCGATGGCTCTGCTTTGGCTTTGAGGGGAATTTATTTAGAGGTCCAACACGCATGCAGTCACACACTTAAACACTTTTATGAGCTATAAAAATATGGCAAAAATGGAGAGAAACTGCAGAAAATCACTACACAATAACAGTAAATAGATTGCATTAATAATTTGATAAGTGTTTATACACTGTAAAAAAATATTGTTGGTTTAACTTAAAAAAATAAGTAACCTGGTTGCCTTAAAATTTGAAGTTGATTGAGATGGAAAAAGTGAGATAATAATGATCAGAAACTCAAAATAATAAGTTATCTCAACTAAATACATTATTTAAGTTGATTTGACAAAAGAAAAAAATGTTGTGATAAATCTTGAAAATATTTTTTACAGTGTATATATATATATATATATAAAAACACAGTTATTTGAATATATATATATATATTCAAATAGTTGTGTTCTATTATATATATATATATACTGTATATATATTCCGTATATATATATATATATAACTTAAAAAATTAACCTGGTTGCCTTAAAATTTGAAGTTGATTGATCTGGAAAACGTGAGTTAATACAATGAAGGAGATTGATTTATTCATCAGAAACTCAAAATAATAAGTTATATGAACTACATAAATTATTTAAGTTGATTTGACAAAAGAAAAAAATGTCGTGATAAGAAATCTTGAAAATATTTTTTTTACAGTGTAGCCTATGTGTGTGTGAGTGTATTCTTATACAGTACATTGTTCAAGTTTAATAATGAATAACAGAAAGAACCTATTAAATCAAAAGTGCCAGTAAAAACACTTATGTTAAAAAGATTTCAGTTTCGAATAAATTCTGTTCTTTTGAATAAATCTTTATTCGTCAAAGAATCTTGAAAAAAAAAATGTATAATGGTTTACAAATTAAGTAGCAGAGCTGTTTTAACATGGATATTACGTTGTTTCTAAAGCAGCAAATCAGAATATTAGAATGATATCTGAAGGATCATGTGACACTGAAGACTGGACTAATGGTGCTGAAAATTCAGTTTTGTGATCACGGGAATAAGTTACATTTTAAAATATGTTCAAATAGAAAATAGTTCAGCATTTGTGAGCAGAAGAGACTTGGTAGTGTATATTCTTAAAACATAACTCTGAAATATTGTGAAGCTATTAATACAATTTGTAATGTACAAAATTGTATTAAATTATAAAAGTACAAAAGTTGTTGTCTCAGACCGTAAATGCATTTTCCTTTTCCCCAAAAATACATAAAGGCCAACCACAGACTCAAGCAGAGCAGACCAAAACAGAAATCAAGTGCAGCAAGAGGGCACTGGGCACGCAAACACATCTCACAACATGTGCCATTTGCGTGCTTGCATGCATTGGTGTGTGAGTGAGTAAGAGTGAATCTTCAAACAGCGTTATGCAAGACGCACTCAAGTGAGCCACTGTAAACTCATGTCAAGAGGAAACATCTGTACTGTAAGATCCAGTGGAGTAGACAGCCTGAATGAATACCTTATCACATCCACAAACACTAGTGAAACTACACACATAATCATCACACACACACACTCTGTTATTTTTATTTACCACAAACCACTGCATCAGAGATTCTCATCCCGGGGGGATCTTCCTGTCGATGTGTGCGTTGGACTATCTGGACTCCGACCAACTCAATCAGCTTGCTTTTACGCTGCGTGTGGACTCAAACAGATACTTTTTTACAGCACAGCTCAATTTCCCTGCCTTGCCAGAACCATCATGAAACCACGGCGGATTAATTTGTGTGGGAGATCATGTTACGGAGCTTGGCAAACCCTCCGTCCAAACAAAAATTGACTTTTCCCCCCTGTTATCGGGCAGATACCTGTCATTGTATTTTCTTCTCACCCACTGAAGTGAAATAAAGCCTAACACAGACAGACGGCTGGTGTCTGCCTGCCGCCACCCTGGGTAAAGTCATTTACCCCCGCTCCCTTGCGGAATATTAATGAATGACGTGTATAAACAAAACGCCATATTTATTTTCATACTTGTTCAATGAACCACTAAATGGCAGAGTGAAGCTCAATCAATATCACTTTGCCGCATACGGAGCACATTCGCCGGTAACGGCCCGGGCACCTGTCCTGGGTGCCGCGTGTTTGCAGGGGTGCCCGATTCCGCGGCATCATTGTCTCCATCGACCCGCGCCCACATGCTCGTTATCTCACGCCAACTGAACCAATAGGCAGCTGTCGGGGTCAAGCAGGCATCTCTCAGTGGGTTAAAGAGGTCTCAATCTGATTTATAAAGGATGGCGGGTGTGTTTCGGATGTACGATGTACCTCTGCCAGGCCCTATTTTCAGCAAGCCAGATTTAATCAAGCCGGCGTACGAATAGTCCCGAACTCAGTCTAATTGTGTCAGTACAGATGTCGAATTCTAGACGGGGGGAAAACTTCTGCCAGCGCTTGAGATAAAACTTGTTATCTGCTGACTGATGTTGAGAATGAAGGAAGTCTTGCATGTAATTGCGTGAGTCAGGCAGTGATAGGTTTTGTTGGTTTGGTTGGCTGGGTGGGTGGGTGCCTCTTGACTTCCCCCAGTCAACAAATAAGTAAATGTGTTTATGATATTGTAGAGGCACAGGTGCTCATGGAGAAAAATTCTGTCTGTGTTTTATTTATCTTTTCGGTTTCTCTCCTTATTGCTCTTCTTTTTGCTTTACAATAGTCTCTGAAGGACTAATCTGGACTTCCAGGACACATCGTTTTGTATTGGTCCAAAGTTCTAAGCCAGGTTAGAATTAAATCTTTAAAAGATAATCAGAGTTTTGCATTACAATAAAGTTGATTGTTTCTTCAAATCTGGACGCTTTGTCCCTGTGAAAAATTATTTCTTCTAGAAAATAAACTCCCTTGCCGTTTAGACTCCACTAACAATGAACATGTACAAATATCACAGAATAATTCTATCATTATTTCTAAAAGTGATGAAAATCCCCCCCACAGTGACATTACCACTACTTCACAAGTGATGTATTGAGTATTCTGTGGTGGAAATGACAAAAAAAGGAAATGATTAAAAAAAAAAAAAAAAGATAGGCTCCCTGTTTTGCTATGGCTAATATTGAAGCTATTATTATATATAAATATTGTAAAAACGTTTACATAATTGCATTTGTAATATGAAAAAACAATTGTAAGATAAATGAAAATATTGTTTTTACTTGATACACAACTATTTTTTTGTAAAAATTGTCTGTAATTACATTTTTAGATGGACAGATCCATGCTTTTTTAAATGTTTAAAGAAGTTTACATGTCATTTCCACACCAATATATTGCAGTGCCGTAAATGATTTCAATTATTAAATCACCATGAGTCACAGTCTGGCTACACAAGTCTAGCTTTGCACGTGTTTTCAGCCGTAAATAACACTTTACAATGTTAATATCCTGGCATTAGTAATTTCACATAAAAAGTAGAGAAATACATTTTCGGTTAGTCAGGGGCTTGAGAAGTATGAAATGGCATCAATACATTTCCTCTCACTTGTTAATTGCGGTTACCACCAGTATGACACGAATGTATTGCATGTGGAATCCACAGGCACCCTATCGCCATGGCAACTGCTGCAGTGACTGAGGAGAGGCCACTTCACTAAAATATGGCCAAATTTATCTCATGAGATGTCTGGATTGAGGCCGGGATCACTGGGGTGAACTGCAGCTGAACCGACGAGCTGGATCGCTGTATTACTTTATATGATTTGTTGCATTTGCCAACCCAGGAAATCATTGCACACGGGATGCAAAGCTGCTAAATGCATTCCATTTTTTCAGGATTGAACCCGTTATATATTTATTTATCTGAAAGAGAGAGAGAGAGAACTTTACAGCTTTGGTAATGATCTAATCCTGGTGTGTGCTGACAACTCTTTTTGTGGGCAGGCCTCCGAGCCCCTGTTTCCTCTAGTATTTATAACAGCACAGGAGCTTATATTAATTAAAACAAGTGCATCTCTGAGATTAATGAGCTTGATAAAGAGCACATCTAATGTGTGCTTGCATACCACAAGACGGCAGTGATTTCAGAGATGTCCCTCCCTCTTAAAAGCAAAGCCTAGTTACACGTCCCTGAGATCTAAGCTGCAATTCAGATTTTCATTTATTCTTTTATGAATGTCATTAATGCTTTAAGATTGTCCTGGGAAAATTACAGTTAATGTTCATGGAAATCGAGCTAATGACTGGAACTTCAAATCCTCAGTCAGTTTTTCACCACAATTGCATTGCAAAACGCAATGAAAAGCATTTACTTGAGTAATTATTGCAGATTCTCAACTTGTTTTAGACTTTTAGAGATTGATGTAATTGTATTTTTCTTGTCTGAAACATGTTAAAAGTTTATGCTTAAATTAGGACATAGTGCAAAGATACAGCTGAGGATGGGTGAGATATTGGTCTTTTCCTTTACTTTTGGAAGAGAGCAGGAGACTGTTCATAATGGACACTGTGAGTGCAGGAAGCTTCTGATGTAAAGTCGATATTGGGCTTGATTTTGATTACAAAGTCAAAGATGCTCCATTTTTCTTTGGGAGGTCGCTGGTGGTAGAAATATGGATGTTCTTCTCCTTCAGCTACAGCTCGCAACCTCTTAATCTCAACACTGTCAATGTCAAGTGAAGCCGACACATCCTCCGAGATGAGAAAGGTTATTGTGCGGTTAATGGACATCATTGATCATGTTTACCCGGGCTTCAAAGATACACATGCCTTCAGCACTCAAGTCCTATGTTGATAACATGCAGGGTTTTTTCTCTCTTTCTTGGTGAGACATGTGGTGTAACACATTGTCCTATCAGGGCATGACGACACAACGAAGTGAAAAGTGGATGGATGACGACGCAATGATGTGAAAAGTGGTATGGGTGGATGAATCACAAGGCAATGAAGTGAAAAGTGGGATGGATGGATGAATGACGATGCAATGAAGTGAAAAATGGGATGGGTGGATGTATGACGGCGCAATAAAGTGAAAAGTGTCATGGATGGATGACGACGAAATGAAGTGAAAAGCGGGATGGGTGGATGGATCACGACGCAATGAAGTGAAAAGTGGGATGGATGGATGAATGACAATGCAATGAAGTGAAAAGTGGGATGGGTGGATGAATGACGATGCAATGAAGTGAAAAGTGTCATGGATGGATGACGATGAAATGGATGGATGGATGGATGGATGGTCATGCAATGAAGTGAAAAGTGGGATGATTGGATGGATGACGAAGCAATGAAGTGAAAAGTGGGATGGATGAATGACGATGCAATGAAGTCAAAAAAGTGTCATGGATGGATGACGACGAAATGGATGGATGGATGGATGGATGGATGGATGGATGGATGGATGGTCATGCAATGAAGTGAAAAGTGGGATGATTGGATTGATGACGAAGCAATGAAGTGAAAAGAGGGATGGATGAATGACGATGCAATGAAGTGAAAAGTGGGATGGATGGATGGATGGATGGATGACGACGCAAAGAAGTGAAAATTGGGATGATGAATGGATGGATGGATGGATTATGACACAATGAAGTAAAAAGTGGGATGGATGGATGGATGGATGATGATGCAATGGAGTGAAAACTGGGATGATGGATGGATGACAATGCAATGAAGTGAAAAGTGGGATGTATGGATGTATGGATGGATGGATGGATGGATGGCTGGATGGATGATAACACAATGAAGTGAAAAGTGGGATGGATGGATGATGCAATGGAGTGAAAAGTGGGATGATGGATGGATGGATGGATGGATGGATGACAATGCAATGAAGTGAAAAGTGGGATGTATGGATGGATGGATGGAGAGATGGATGGATGGATGGATGATAACGCAATGAAGTGAAAAGTGGGATGGATGGATGATGCAATGGAGTGAAAAGTGGGATGATGGATGGATGGATAGATGGATGGATAACAACGCAATGAAGTGAAAAGTGGGATGGATCGATTGGATGACAAGACAATGAAGTGAAAAGTGGGATGGATGGATGAATGGATATTGAAAAAGCGTGAAAAAGCAATCTTGAAAAAGCATTGAAAAACAAAGACGAGAAACAACAACAACAACAACAACAACAACAACAACAACAAAAAAAAAAACATTGACTGTGCTTGAGACAGATATGTGTTTGGCTGCCTGTGTTTTGACAGGTTGTTATCTTGTCAAGCTAGCTCTACAATAAAGACCTCCATTATGCCATTTGCAGCATGTTCAACAGCGATGTCCAAAAATAAACTTGAGATATATCTTTATGGAGCTTTCATTCAATTATCAGCTTTCATTCATCTGCAAATGAACGTGTTAAATGACGGGTGATTCTGGATTCTCATATTGACACTGTCTTTCCTACAATGCTCTCTTCTGAATACAACAGTATTTTCATACACTTCCCAAACATTAGCATGCCTTAAAGGAATCATCACAAAATGTAATGGGAAAAAACTCCCACACATAATTACATTCCCCCCTTACCGTCTAAAATCATAATTTACAGCCCTGACAATTCTCAGTTCCCATGAGTTCAAGACCGAGATCTTGGCAAGGCCCCTTAGAGACTTGCAAATATTCATTAAAATTGGTACATCGAGTCTGTCTTTCTTGTAAATCGTCATTTTCCCCAACAATCTGATGCAAATGTGTCATGCATTTTTATGCTAGACAATTAGTTCCAATTTGTAACTACTGCTGAACTTTCAACTGATTTAAGTCCCGCTAACAGGCATGATGGCGTGTAATAGATTGTAATTTATTAAATCCAAGGCAACCGTCGGCAATAAACGAACATCAGGGATCTAAAAATGTCGTACCATTTTAATAAATGTGATGCCCAACTGCAGAGGAGTCAATCAGTGTCATTCATATTGTGTTTTCTCTGAGTGTGATCTACTTTAAATTTCAGCTCATTAGCGGAGCCTGTTTTGATTTATGTTTAATGCCATATCAATGGCTCAAGTAAATCTAAGAAACGACTTCAAGCCCGTCTGGGGTTTTTCCTCGAATCCTCTGCAGCGATAAACAGATTTATTTCCAGATATTATTCTCAATCATCTCAAGGACAACTGTCATGGACAGTTCCAATGTTCTCTCCGTGTCTCTGAACAGTCAGTTCGCTCCAGTCAGCAAACAACAATGCGGCCGAAGCCAAATGTAACGTGATGTTCTCCATCAGCGTTTGCAGCTGCCTCACGTGTGGACAGCTGGATATGGAGTCCAGTGATTGAATTGGTGGAGACAGTGCTGTAATCACGGAGAACACGACTCAATGCTTGGCAGCAACAAGTGGCAAGCTGTGCCAGACAGCAGGCGCATGCATTAGACACAAAATGCCTGCATCTGCTAGGGAGATACCTGGGCCTTTCTGCTAAAAAGGAATTAGGTGTTTTCTTATTCTCCTCATATTGTTTCGAGCTTGTTCGGGTGTTATTTTGGGAATTGGCAGCTAACAGAATGATGGTACAGGTGCAGCTCCTTTTATCAATGTTGACTGCGTTCATTCCAGTCGCACCATACCTTGTGCATCTTAGGCATGTTTAGACAGCAGCGCTGGAGATTCTTGTGTGGCTCTGTGCACATTTTTCTGTTTATAAAAAATGTCACAGTTATATTTACTGTCAACATAAGGGAGTTTACAGCGACACAGTTGGCTTCTTCAACAGTTATTTTGACTGCTAGCTTGTGCGCCACTCAGAACTGAATTTTTAATGCCTTTTAAATTCTAATTCAGTTCCTAAATTTGAATAGAGGCATAAAACAAAAGTTGCAGACAAAACCAAATTTTTAACTAAAAGTTGTTTAAGTTTTTGAAATTTCACATTGTATCTTGTATTAAAGGAGTAGTTCATTTAAAAAAAAAAAAAAAAACTTTGCTGATAATTTACTCACCCTCATGTCATCCAAGATATCCATGTCATTCTTTCTTCAGTCAAAAAGAAATTAAGGTTTTTGATGAAAACATTCCAGGATTTTTCTCCATATAATGGACTTCAATGGGAACCAAACGGTTCAAGGTCCAAAAGACAGTTTCAGTGCAAAATGCAATCTGTTCAAAGGGCTTTAAACAATTTCAGATGATGAATAAGGGTCTTATCAAGCGAAACGATTGCTAATTAAAAAAAAAAAAAAACAAAGTTTAAGTTTAATAAGCTCAAATGGTCGCCTTTGAACCATTTGGTTCCCATTGAAGTCCATTATATGGAGAAAAATCCTGGTATGTTTTCATCAAAAACCTTAATTTCTTTTTGACAGAAGATTGACATGGATATCTTGGATGACATGGGGGTGAGTAAATTATCAAAGTTTTTTTTTTTAAAGTGAACTACTCCTTTAAATTCATATACTATTTAACATCAAATATTTTTTTAAATAATATTTTATATAATTTTTATATTTTATATGTACATTTTAGACTATAAGATTCATTTTATTAAATTATTAATATATTATATTTATACATTTCATTTTTGTGCCCCATTGGTCCATTCCCAGAATGCAGTGTTGGCAGTTCAGCAAACATATCAGAATTAGTAATCAAATTCCAGTTCATCTTTATGTGGGTCAAATAAATTCAAATTCACACCCATGAATTGAAAGAGACCCTATTTGCCAGTGTATCTCTGCCACGGCAGAATAAAGTGTATTGCAAAACCACTCACAAAATTGGTCAAATCACAATAAAGCTCACTCTCATTGGGCGTCAGATATAATCGTGGTTAAAACAACATTTTAGATTGCAGTTCCAGCAGAGGTCTTTACCACCAGGCCATGAAGGACTGCGCTAACTAACTGCACCTTAATCTTCCTCCTTTGGAGCGAGTCGGTATGCCGAGATCTCTATCAGAGCCAGCCCACTTCATCGCATTTAATGCACTTAAAGCGGCTTAATACAAATGAACAGGGCACCGAACAATTCTCCTCGCCTTAATGCAGGTAAAGTCCTGGACTGGCCTGTCTTAAGCACTTGAATGACAGGTGAATCAAAAAGCCAGTCATTAAGGATGCAGAAAGCGACCCTGCAGACTAGTTTGGGTTTTACTGGAGGATAGGATCATTCCAGCCTCGTGAAGGGAATAGCAATGCTTCTTCTATAGTGAGTTGTATATACGCTGCCCTTAAATACAAGAATAGAGTGTAAATCTGAGCACAAAGCGAAGGATGATAGACCACAGAGTACTCAAGTAGGGAACAACAGGGTTCTCACAAAGGTCTTGCTCTTTTGAATCGAGCCTGAAAGGAAGTTTCCAGTGCATATCTAGTAAATAGACTATCAGCCTCGGCAATGTCTCCGCATCCACTCTCTCAACGGGAACACTTTCATTTAATTTGGAGATTTTCACACCAGCTCTCGAGGAAGAAACTGTATTGAAGCTCCAAAAAAGGCTTCCAACTTTCTCCAGCTGTCCTGATGAATCCCTGCAATGCCAGCAGGGGGAGATGTAACGGGTCAGGCTACCAAGAAACATCAGTCTTTATAGCTTGGACATGATCTCCCATTATGAGCACCGAGTATAATTACAGTGCATTTCTCCAAGCCATGGTCAATGAAGGCTTCCATTCAGTCTACTTACGACGCTGTCACATCTCTTCTCATGAAGCAATGCCCTTACATTTGTTATCTGTGGCATGTTGCGATTAGCTCTGTCACTGGGGCTGTATTAATGAGACATAAACAGATGAAAGAGGCTCCTGCTCTCTCTCTCTCTCTCTCTCTCTCTCTCATGCAGGGTTAAAGCACATGCACACACATACACCTTTCGCTATCGTAGACTTTTGGCTGAGCTGTATGATGATAGGTGAAGAAACGCTTTGGATGTAAATAAGTGTTAGTGCTGACCATACAAAACAGCCACACAGACCCTGATCCTGTGCCCTGTAATCATTCAGCTCTTGATGCCACATATCTCTCACAGATCTGGGCTTCCTCTGCTGCTCCTCTCCCCACCGTCTCAGAGCTCGAGGCTGGCGGATGTGAGCGTTAGCCTGCGGTATTTAACCCTGCGGCAAACCCCCACCATCACTCACACACGAAACGCCATCGATTGCTAAGCTCCAAATGGCTACCTTAGTACTCGCTCTCACACGTAACTGAACAGAAGGGGGGGAAAAATTGAGAGAAAAATGTAAAAAAAAATGTTGAAAGAGTTTCATTTTGCTCATTTGTACCCATAAAGACTCAACAAACCAAAATGTGTCAAATTTGACAGGTAAGAGGTTATTAATAGTTATTAAAGATGATTCTAAGGAATAGTTCACTATTGTTCATGTTCATTTAATTTCCAGTTATTTTTGTGTGAAACACAAAAGATAAAAGCTATGACTTTAGAACTGGAATATATAGCGCAGCAGTTGTATGGACTTTTATGGGGATGTGGCGAATACCGACAAAGAGTATAGAATTACACAAGACTTGTCACTCGTATTGTATTGAATGGGGGAAAAGTGCAATGCTCAACATGGTGAAATAAGTCCCGTCTTCTAAATAAGAGACAATCGGTAAAGTCATCATGTCACTGCAGCTGCCGTTAGAAGCTCCGGTTCCTATAGAAACAGTCAGACCTGCTCTTCCACTGCGCATGCGCATTAGTTTGATCCAGCCTAAAAAAAGGTAATTTTCTGTCATGATTCGAGTGTTTAGAAACTCAAATAATCGTTCCATGAACAAAAATAACTACATACAGGTTTGGAGCAAAATTAGAGTACATAAAGTAATGACGGAATGTCAATTTTTGTGTGATCTTTTGCTTCAATCGCATAGAAATCTGAGATAAAGATAAAAGATGATGTACTAGGAAAACCCAAATGCCTCAGTTTGATCCAGTCACACACACCAGCATAAGTGCAAAATAGGTAACTCAGCAGGCAAACATTGTGTTACACATTCTGGACTTTGTTTAGTATTTTATTAATTTAAAGGTATTTTTTAGGTTAATATTTTTAACTATATACAAGATATGATTTTACAAGAAAAGTGTATACATGTGTGGGTCTGTTTGTGTACTCCACTTTTTTTGGAAATACACTCATTTTACAACTCCCCCAGAGTTAAACTGTTGAGTTTTGCCGTTATTGAATCCATTCAGCCGATCTCCGGTTCTGGTGGTACCACTTTTAGCATAGCTTAGCATACATCATTGAAGTGCACAAGACCATTAGCATTTCCCCCCAAAAAATGACCAACGTGTTTTGATATTTTTCCCATTTAAAACTTGACTCTTCTGTAGTTACATTGTGCACTAAGACAGACGGAAAATGTAAAGTTGCGATTTTCAAGGCTGATATGCAGGGAACTATCCTCTCATTCCTGCATAAGAATCAAGAAACTTCACTGCCGTACCACGAGTGCAGCAGGCGCGATGACTACACAAATTTAGTCCCGGTCACATTGGAAGCTGGGCACTATTTTCAGGCGCTGCGTCATAACATTACGCCTGCTGCACTCATGGTACGACAGTGAAGTTTCCTGATTATTACGCAGGAATGAGAGGATAGTTCCTAGTCATATCAGCCTACAAAATCGCAACTTTATATTTTCTGTTGGTCTTAATGCACAATGTCACTACAGAAGAGTCAAGTTTTAAGTTTTAAATAGGAAAAATATCGAAACACTTTGGTCATTTTTTGGGGAGAAATGCTAATGGTCTTGTGCACTTCAATGATGTATGCTAAGCTATGCTAAAAGTGGTACCGCCAGAACCGGAGATCGGCTGAATGGATTCAATAACGGTAAAACTCAACAGTTCAACTCTGGGGGAGTTGTAAAATGAGCCAATTCCCAAAAAAAGTGGAGTCCTTTTAAAGACCATAGGGCAGTCAGGTGGCCACTTGCCAGGTTTTGTATTAAAACACAGAGACACGTTGGGTGTTTGTGTTTTATGAGGGTTCTCCATGGACAATGATTTTTATACTGCACAAACTTTATATTCTTTCCCCTAACCCTTACAGAAAAAAAAAATCCTTTAAAACAAAAACAATAAGCTGGGAACCGAAATTGTCCCCACAACAAAAAATGACAAAAATGTAATGTTTTACAATGTAAGGAAGACCTGAACCATACACACGATAAACTAGTAGCCTATTGGTGCAGGCTGGTAGTTTGAGACCCCTGAAGTATACTCTTCACCTTTAAATATAGAAAGACATTTCAAAGGTTTTATTTTGATTCAATTTAACATGATATTTAAATATACACACACTGTACACGAGAAGCTCATCTCATAAATATGCATGTATGAACTGCATTAGGAGCTTTCAGATATGAATTAATGATTTGATGGTCTAAGTGAAATCCGAGCGGTAGCCTAGTAATTCAGCCTAACAGTGAAGAAAAAGTTGTCAAACTTCTTGTGAAGCTGTGCAGTAAGTTGACTCCCGGAGGCTTACTTTGTGACCTTTGATGCCGTAAAACACACTTCTTTCCTCAGAGCAGGTTTAGGGCCTTGTTTCTCTGTGCTTGTGTTGTTTATTGAGCCGTAAACTTTTGAATTAACTGAACAAACCCAAAGGAGAGACAGAAAACAATAAACACTTCATCTTCCTCTCCTCTCTAAATGGATCTAATTAGCACAAAGCATGGGAGTAGAGCAATCCCATATTGGTATACTGCAAACCAACATTTACCTGACAATTGATCCACTCACAGTACTGAGGTAGAGGATGTGAAAAAAGATGGACGGCTCATGCAGGGAAAAAGCCAGTCACTCCCCAGTGAGCCTTAAACAATGTTTTTGCTGTGTTTCCAGGGTCGGTCTTTGTACAGCGCGGAGAGATATGGCTTAGCTTTTGTTGCAGTGTGATATCCCACTGGCAGTGTTCTTTTAGGATACGTGCTGTGCCAGGGCACTGATTGGCTGCTGTTATGGTGTCCTGGGGCTCTGATTGGCTGCTGGTGCACAGTGGGCCCTGCTTCTGTTCTCAGGTTGAAGGTATATTTACTGGAATGAGAACTGAATCCAATTTCACTTCCTAAACTCTTTGATCATTTTCACAAAAGTTTTATATTTTGTGGAATGAATAGGCCTTGCTAAACATGCAATTACAAAGGAACAATAAATGTAGCTTCATATACTTTACTTTTTTAAACACTTGAATGGGGGTAGTTTCATTTAAAAAAAAAAAAAAAAACATTTTAAACTAAATGAAAATCGCAAGACTAAGTCTGGATCGGATTCAAAACGATCAAAACAGATTACTTCCAAAGCTTGCACAGTGCTATACCTCTTCATAGGCCCAACATTTCATTGAGTAACGTTAAGCAGTTTGATGATAGATTTATTTTACATGTGAATAAGCAATGCATTTATCGCTTGTGTTTGCTTCTTTGTCGCCTGTGTTTTGATCCGGACATCGCTGTACTCTTTCAGGTGATGGAAAATTCCATCAATGGTGGGGAAAGAGTTAATAGCAGTCTACTTTTTTTGTTGCTCTGACTCCTTAAGAAAAAAAAAAGATATTTGAAGCTATAAACATATGAAAGACCTCCGTTGTTAGTAATTTTGTAAAAGCAAGTTCAAGCACTCATATTTTTTTCACAAAATGTAAAAAGCTTGTATTTAATCATACATGTGTTTTTAAAGTATTTATGTGTTGTTAAATAGAATATACCAAAAAGAATTTTCATTTTATCATGTTACATTTTTAATCAAAATATTAATTACAGAGACTTGTTAATGACATTTCAACAAATAAATAATTTGTTTCTACAACTTACTAATTCATGGACATGTATTATGGGTCCGTGTATTTTTTCGTTCATTCGTTATTCTATTTCGGAATGAAGGATGAAATTTTAAAAAAGGGTGCAACTTGGTTTTTTGTTTAAAAGAAAAAAATCAGAAATGGCTGTATTTTGTTTTCGTATTGTTGTCATCAAATAATAGTATTAGAAAATTGGACGACATTTCCGATCGTTTTTTAATCTGTAATATTTATTTGTACGTTTATTGTATTTCAAATGACTCGGTGTCGTGCCGAAAAGTGATGGTCCGCCGAAAATTGACGGCCGGCCGCGGGAGCGCGCAGCGTGTTAAAGTAGGCCTATCGCCCATTCTCTTTACGAATGCAGTTGCTTTTATGTGGATCAAGCAGGCATAACGTGCAAATAAACATCACTCACCCAGTACTTTTTACCTATTACAATACCTGTAAAGGGCCAATACAACCATTATAATGCAATATTTCACCTCCAAAAAAGTGATTGAGGCCTCTACTTATTGATTGAAAGGATATTTCTTTCCTGAAATGTGTTGCTTATATTCATGGGTTAAATATGACTGATTATTACTCACCCAGTACTTATTTTGACCCATTAAAATACCTGTAAAGGGCCAATACAACCATTATAATGCAGTGTTTTACCTGCCAAAAAGTGATTGAAACCTCTGCAGAAAAGGCAAGGATTCCTGTTGGTTTGCATCAATTGAATACTAAAATTTAAAATTTCATCTTTCATTCCGAAATAGAATAATGAATGAACGAAAAAGTACACGGACCATTATTAGAGTGGGGCCACCATATTTTGTGTTCTTTTTCTCTTTTTGTCATATGCGAGGGCCTGTTATTGATGAAATATTTTATAAATTGAATATTAATTGACTTTTTTAAACACATCCATTAAATTTGGTATAATTATTATGGTTTGATTATTCTTTTTAAAGATGGGGGAGATGAGATAAATGATAATTTTTATGATTTCAAGGAACAACTGGTTTATGATATAATGCATAATATTTTTTAAGTGCTGTGCAATGTGCATACACCAATATATACAACCACATTATCATATTTGAGGGTCCTGGGCATAAAAAAAAACATGTATTACTTTTGGGTGACACTGGTAAAACTATTTATGATGTCTTCAGCTATCTTTCCCTGTTTTTACGATAAACTTGTCAAGACCTAACAGTTTCTTTACAACAACATAAAATGTTCGCAAGACACCAATAACATCTATTTTGAGGCTTTGATGCTGCCTATAATAGACAGACTCGGTTGCGACGTGTACTGCTTCATTAATCATAATTTGCAGCTGTGTTGCCGATTAAGAGAATCCCTGCAGGCCCACCACGCCATTAAAGACCCCAAACAAAAGCAGACGAGACGCTCAGTCGCACCGGTCGAGGCTTTCGTGTTCCAATTCGCTATGAGAGACACGCAAATAAGCCTGAAAAGTCAGACCTCGCAGCAGATGGGATTACGGCTGGGAGTTCAATGCATTAGCTATATAAACACAAACTCGCGTATTACGCAAGAACGACATTATTATCATTTCTGGAGGACCCACTTCACAGTGCCACCATTATGAAATTCCATTAAGACTCTCACAGCATCCGAGCCTCCACTTTACAACAATTGGCCCTTTTATGCTCCTGAGACCTATTTAAGCGAAGCTATATCACAAGTCAGGAATCTTGCCATTGTTACGGCTTCAAAGAGTCATTTCCTTCTGAAGTCCTCTCGTGCATTTGCGCATGTCGGACTTTTAAGAATACGGTTTATCATAACGGCGTTCTCCGACTGATATCTACATGTTCACGGAGCCACATGGTACATGGAGCCACGGTCCCTCAAGACCTCGTGAAATATATGCGTGTGTGATGCACACACGGGTATCTGTGCTCTCATTAATTACACTCTGCTCTCATTCAGTCAAGTCCCTGAGCTTGTGCCAAGATAAAATTCTCATTATGCAAGTGACTAAATTGAAATGACTGACGTAGATACGTGGAGCAAGTTCTGTTCCTCGTGTCTCTCGGAGGCTCGTTTGACCTTCTTATTTACAATTGCCGCAATCATAAGCACACATTACAACCTTTTTTTTGCGGAGGTAATAAACTGTAATAGTGATTCTGAACGCATCCGAGCATGTAATTTGTTTTAATGAAAGTATGTTTGTGCGTGAGATAGCGACAGTAGGGCTACAGTAAAGTGAATTACGGGGGTGAGCGTGTGTAGGACTATCCTCTCGTACGTTTGAGACTCAATATATTACCCAGCGTGCATGCCGGTGTGTTTATAACCTGATCTGTGAAAGTGTATTTCTTTGCAGGTGTGTGTGTGTGAGTCTGTGTTTCTGGGCCAGGGTGTGTGTGTCGCCAGGGGAAATTTATCCTGCACATGGAAACCCCATTGTTTATTCATGCCAACTAAATTGAAGTGTGTATCTCCATATTCTCTCCGCTCTGTTCCCGAGCGAATACGGCGGAAAAGTGTTAAAAAAAAGCGAATAGAGAATGAAAAGGGAGAGGAAGAGACAAGAGAGAAGGAGAGAGGAGGCAAAGAGTCTTGATTCTTTTTTCTTCGGTTATACGTCTGCAGGATTGGCCACAGAGAGGATAATGAGACCCATTTGTCCATATTAAAGAGATTGAGGGAGGCCTAACCACTCCAAATAAAAATCCAATCTCTGCTTTTAAGTGAGGGCCAGGAGAGAGAAACAGTAAGGCACAGAAAGACAACTCAACACAGATGCAGAGACACCATATAAGGGAAAGAGACTTTAATCGTTACTCGGCAACAACTGACAGAGTTAGAAAGGCACACACACACACACACCTTTCCATCATAATATAGACTAGTCTAGACCATGCTAAAGCTAATTATAATTACAGACTGCATTTTTAGAATAAGTTTGTTTAGTTTATGCATCAATCGTTTAAACTTTAAGGACATCCTTGTTCAGTTTGTCTCTAAAGAACTGTTATGTGAGATGTGGCAACACACAGGAAATTTCCATTGACTGACATATTTTATACTAAGATATTTATTTATTTACAAAAAACAAACATTTTATGACCATTTCATCTGAGATGTGGCAACACACCGGACATTTCCATTGACTGACATATTTTTTATACCAAGATATTTATTTATTTACAAAAAAACAAACATTTTTATGACCATTTCATCTTAGCGAGCTAATGCTATTTATTCATTTATTTATATTTATCTCATCAGGCAACACATTTGACTCTAAATGTGAGCTCATGATGTGATATTGTTTTATTACCATTTCATCAAATATTTAAATTAAGGTTTTGTCAGATTTAGCTCACTTCTGCTGACAAATTTGCCCACACATATAGCTAAGTAAAGTGGGCGGAGCTTGCCTTTGAGTGCAGTCAGGTTAATGCTTTATTTTGATTGTCTCTTTTGAGCATTCGGTTGTTTACTATACACTCTAAAAAATGCTGGGTTTGTTTTAACCCAATTTTGGGTCAAATATGGACAAACTCAAACATTGGGTTAAAAATGTAATTTAAAAATGTAACCCAATGGCTGGGTTTGTCCATATTTGACCCAAAATTGGTTTAAAACAAACCCAGCATTTTTTAGAGTGTAACTTTGCAACACCACGTCACCTAGAGACTGCTGCTTAATATCTGCTGACTCTTTCTTGTGTTGGTCCTCCAACAGACATTCTACTTTGCAACTACATGTCATCTTCTAATCCTAAACCTACCTGTCTACTAATACACTCGAATGCGAGTTAGTAGACATGTAATTGCAACGTTACTTATAGTCAGGTTGTTTTAAAGGGACCATCAAAAAATGTGAAACTACTTGTATAAAGCCCCTAAATAAGCAGCAAAAATCGACTGAAAATAGCCTGGAGTTGTTCATGGTATATTTATTTGTTTTGCTAAAGCCCTTTTGCCCAAATAATATCACAAAATAATACCACAATAAAGTCCAATGCCTTGTCTGTTAATTTGCCCATGGGTGCATGGCATCAACGGCATCTATTGAAGCTCCATTAGCCACCCCACACACACACACACACACACACACACACACACACACACCCACCGTGTGGTTTCACAGCCAGCAACACACATACAAGAGACGTGGACAGCACTGAAATGCATGATCAAAATGGTTCTTTTCAATATACCCTGCATTGACTGCAGAATTCAGTGGAGTGATTGATGCACTTAGGACAGTTTCAATGCACAATGTTACTTTTGTGATTTATAGTATGACTTAAAAAAACACCAGTGCACAGAATGACATTAGATGTTGTAATAGTCTATTTAGGTTATGTAACTTTAAATCTAGATTGCAGCCGCCACAGGGGGGTGTAGTTTCCTGCTTCTCTTTTAATGTCATGACAGTCAATCTGATTAGGTTTATTTGAAGACAACATTATGGAACCTGGGACGATTCTGAGGATATTCATAGATCTTTATCTGTGTCTATCTGTGATCACAGCATACTGTAGGTGTTTTATTTATTCTTATCCTCTATAGCGTGTAGTTCAGACAGAAATGGAAATTCTGTAATCGTCTTCTGAACCATATTTGATTTTTTTTTTTTTGTCTGAAGTAGAATGAAAGACATATTATATATATATATATATATATATTTAGCAGAATGTCTCCTTGTCTGAGGAAGAAGATGGGGACTGACTGTAAAAGTCGAAAAAGGACCATGAATGTAGTCCATTGAGAAATGAGATATATTCCAAGTACCATTTTTTTTATGTTTTTGATAGAAATCTCTTATATTCTCCTGCATTCATTTGATTAAAATATATTAAAACTGTCATATTAAAAAAAAAATTACACTGTAAAATAACGGTTAATCCATTAATGTCATACATTCATGTGATGACAGAACAGAATGTTCAGCATCATTACTCGTCTTCAGAGTCACATGATCCTTCAGAAACATTCTAATATGTGGAACTGGTGAGAGAGAGACATCATTATATTATCAATGTTGTTTGTTTACGTTGTGAATAGAGCATATTTTTGTTTTTCATATATGTGCAGGTACTGATAGTGTGCTGGATTATGTTTATTCTGCTAAAAGAAAATGAAGCTGACTGACAGATGTACAGTTGCATTTTAAAGCTAGAATCAAATCTCATTTTTAGTTTTTCCTTGTAATTATTATTTGTTTATTTTTGTAATTTCATTATTTGGGGTGACCAATCCAGGGATGCGTTTCCCAAAAGCATCATAAGCCTAAGTAGATAGTTGAAACCAGGCGATCTTTGGTTCCTGATGCTTTTGGGAAATGCAGCCCATGGCTGGAATCTTCATTGCCTTTACTGAAATGCCATCCAAGAGAGGATGCATTGGCTCATTGTTCAGTCTATCCTTCAGAGATGCCATCCAAAGAAACCAAACCACAAAAAATCAGCAAGGCTCATGTTTAAAAAGCCCCTCCTCACTGCACTCCATAGCCTCTGATTTATTATTGACTGGAGCCGCCTCGTAATGAGCCAACTTGCTCTCACCTCTGCAGTGTATGCTCTGTTTCTATTTTTCGGGGTTTAGAGGGCCAGATGCCTTTTAGTTATATGTACAGTAGAAGCAGGGGATAATTGCGCAAGTGTGCAATCTACAGAAAGGAAGAAATTTGATTCTTTCTCTCCAGTGGCACACTATAATTTAGATACTGTAGCTTTTAATTAGGTGAGTCACCATGAACCCTCAGAGAGCTTACAGGGAAAGAGAATATGTGTGTGCACTCGCCGATATCTAGTTCTATCCCCTTATCTTTGTAGATGTACAATTTCAGTGGAACAGTTTTATTAATATTAATTTGAGGACATTTATGTGAATATGTATTCATACTTGCAAAGAGTTTTAGAGCCAAAGAAAACAAAGAATCAAAGCTAAGGACCTGCCATTTCCAGAGTATTTTTAAACACGTTATGCCCCGATCCCTGATAAGATTATTGCGGTTTCTTCATGACTGTGAAATATGAAATCAAATTCAGTGAAGTGGGATGGCAGAGATGATGAGAGTTCAATTTATTTAATTGGCAAAAGATTAGAGTTTATTACGGTTGCTTTGGAGACCTTGTTGCTTTGGAGACCCTCATTCTGTCACAGTGTCTGGTTGGTCATGTGCTCATGTTCTAGTTCTGTTTATTATGAGTTTATTATTGTCATGCGTTTCCTTTATGCCATTGTTATCTGATAATTGGTTAATTTGTCCCACCTGTCCTTTGTTTGTTCCCCTAGCTATTTAACCTTTCTGTGTTTGTAGTCCTGTGCTGGTTCGTTTGTCCATGCTCCTTGTTTCTTGATTCTGCTTGTTATCGTTCTCGTTTTTGTGTTTGATTGTTTACTTAATAAATACTACCTATTGTTTCTGCACTTGAGTACTCACACCTTTAATCTACCCATTCTTTGACACATTCAGCATGTACTGTAGCTCAAAAACTGCATTTTAAGGATTAGTGCACTTTAAAAAAAGCTGTTTCATGCTGTTTCAGACCTTATGCTGTTATTTTCTGAAGAATCATTATGCTTGGCTGTCAAGCTTTTAAATTGGCCGAAAAATATCCAGTTAAATTTAAAAAAAAGTAGATGTGGTTGCCAGAAATTTACTGTTAAAAATATGGTCACAATGTTTTAGGCATTATAAGGTGCCATATACACACACACACTTTCATTAACTGTCATTTTAAGATTTTTTTTTTTTGTTCTACAGTGAGCACCTGAACATATTGCACACGCACAGGCAAAATAAAAATGTACAGTCTATTTTTTCCTGGCCTAATTTTGAAACGCTAATTTAATGATGTCTTAAAGGAGCAGCGTACTGAGAAACATTACGGGTCGAAGTGTTGTCTTGCCACCTGAGTGCATGGAGTCATTACTGAAGAGCCCTACTGGCACCCTTCACAAAACAGCTGTTCACCTCTAATGTGATTTCACATACTCGTATGAAAGATAAGATATCAAACATTCATCACCCCACAAAACTGTGAAACAACCCCGAGGGAGACATACTTTCTGGAAAATACCACAATAAAGTTATTGCGCTGATGTTCCTGCAGTTGCATAAAATGATTGGCAGATCAGCACATCATGTTGAATGAACATGTCAAACACAAAGATGATTGACTCTTGTCAAAGTCCCGATTCAATTTTCTAAATCAAAAAAACAATTTAAAAAAAATGACGCTATGCAGAAAGGGTCAGTGTTACAGTATGTTTGAAGAGGTATCATTCTTCCTGTTATATCCCCATGGCTGGAGTATTTTTTTTTTTTCCTTCCTAGCTTAGTTTAAAATGTATGAATATGTATAATGATAATGGGGCTGACAGATGCTTTGATTTTGAGACTTAGTTTTCTTGATTTACATAAAAGATTATAGGTGAATAGCATTTACATGATTTTATGCGTATAGGAGGAAAATGGAAATCTAGCGTGCAGTGAGAGATCGTGTAATTACCGCCATCGTCTGTCTGTCATTCATCAAAGTTCTGACACGGAAGATGCATTTATTCAAAGCTGGGTATGTAAAATCTCTCTACCGTGTGAAAGGCATCTTTCTGTTTATGACGACTATATGGACCTCACCATCTGTTTACAGAACCGCAAGTTGTGAACTTTAGTGAGGCAGTACAGTGAGGCCTGAGGAATGAGAGAATAGGTGGAAGAGCAGTATGTCACTGACACACTTACTTTCCTGAGATTGATTTCTATTTCAGATGTTATTGATTTTGTCTCTGGTCCAGAGGGACATTGAATCCTCACCACTTAATAGTGGTTATTTTCAGTCTTTCAGAGAAAGATGTTCAGAGATGCCACATATTGTATGAATTTACATTCAGGCTGAGGTGAAATCAGTTTCTTGGTTTTGCATATGAATATAAGTTATTTTATGATAAAGAGAGTTGACTTAAAATCATATTATGCATTTAGTGTTATGCATCCAAATTTGCGAGAGCAACTGACCCCGATGCAAAATCTGAAATGACATTTTTAGCATCGCGCACAATTCCAAATCACGTGGATTCCTATTGAAAATGACTACATTTCACTTGGGGAAATTTGCAGAACGACAGTTAACGTGACTGCACCTTTATCAGGAAGAGCAATTTGGTCATGGGTGAATGAAAGACATGTCCGGGTCACAAATTTTGCATTAATATAAATGCATAAAGAAAATGAAACCTAGTTTAGGACACGCATGAACACAGGCACTTATTTATTGAGCATTGTGACATTATTTTCATGAAATTTTCCTCCAAATCCCATTCTCATCTGTAATGTGTGCAGAACTTTTACTTCTGAGGTTTTTGTAATTCTCAAAATTCTCAAAGATTGAACTGATTAGATTCTCAGGACTGTATATTATATGTTTGGTTACACTTTATTTGAAGTTGTCATTGTGACAGTGTCCGGCCCTTACTATGGGGCAAGGATTTGGGTTTGGTATATATAATATATGTTTGAATTGATTAAATGCGTTTAATTTGAGGGAAGGGGACTGTTCCCATTAGGTATAATGCATTTACAGTATTTACTGTATATATTTTTCTCGAACGTCTATGGTCATAATTATTAACATCCTAATGTTATGATACATTCACATAAACCTGCTCAACGCCATTAAATATACACTTACCTAAATGATTATTAGGACCATATACTAATACTGTGTTTGACCCCCTTTCGCCTTCAGAACTGCCTAATTCTACGTGGCATTGATTCAAAGCATTTTTTAGAAATGTTGGCACATATTGATAGGATAGCATCTTGCAGTTGATGGAGATTTTTGGGATGCACATCCAGGGCACGAAACTCCCTTTCCACCACATCCCAAAGATGCTCTATTGGGTTGAGATCTGGTGACTGTGGAGGCCATTTTAGTACAGTCAACTCATTGAACAGGTATATATATATATATATATATATATATATATATATACACACAGTACTGCGCAGAAGTCTTAGGCACACTTGTATTTTCGCCTCAAAGAAATGATTTTAAGCAAGTTATTTATATATTTTGTTGTAGTGTCTCAGTAGGAAATATCAGTTTACATTTCCATACATCTGAAATGCAGTCTGAAATGCATCTGAAATGCAGAAAAAAACAGAGACTAAGACCAGAAGAACTGGTCTTAGAATCTAGTAGGTGATATATGAATCTAGTAGCAATGTTATTGTGTGAATTTACTTTTTATTTGTTGATGGAATGCTATTATTTGACTTGCTTCAAGACAAATGAGCAAACTTGATTTCCTGATCTGTATACTCAAACAAAGCTGCCTCTGTTCTGTTATGCTACACTTTGGCACTTTAATAAATCTTAATTTAGGACCTCTGTTTGAACGGCAGGACAAGAGACAGAGCAGGCTTGTGTTAGCACATCTCAGAATCATCGGATTATTTATTTATTCACTTTTCTCCTTGTTCTGCATGTCAGACATTTAATCATAAGCACTCACTCTGTAACTGAAGACATGCACAGCATCTCAAAACAGCTCTTAGCGAGAGAAATCAGACTCCAAGACTACAGTACCCGTTCTGCTGGCCATTGAAAATGAATGAGAGAGCGAGAGAGAGAGATTTTAATTAAACAGTTCCCATAGGGAAGTATGCAGAGACAATGATGTCTAATGTAAACAGCATCCAGAATTCCCAGGCTTTCTTTCTCTCAGGGAAAAACGCAATCACGCTTATAGCCTTGCACTTACAGGAGGACAGGGGGTGAATTTATTCTCGGAGAAATGATACTTCATCGAAATTTAATGAAACTAGAGAAAGCGTTCACGGGGGAGCATATGGAAGCATTATTGGCTTGAAATTACATTCTCTCCCAGTCCTGTTTACAGATGAATATCTTCTGGCTGTTGACCCAGAGTACACATAGGACAGGTGCAGGGAATAAACCTGCAGTTTCAACTGTTCTTTACGCTTTGACACTGGTGATGCGAGTGATGGCATTTGAGAAACATTAGAAGAAAAAAAATCTGACTGCGATCTCACATAAATAATCAAACTGGTTATTAAAATGAGTATGTTTGGAAAACCAGAGCTGTTCCATCTGCTTCACAGAGAAGATCCTACCCTATCCCTATCCCTACCACATTTCAAATACCTTCAGCAACAAATAACACTATTAAGAATCAGTTCATTTCTAAAGATTTTTTAAAAAGTCGCTGTGCAAAACGATGTCCTTTCCTGGCATCAATGCCCTTGTTTGGTCACTAATTTCATGCACTTCATTGAACGTGCACCTGGGTGTCATGTCCTGTGCTCGCCGGTGTATATTTTGAGACTCCTTCCATCTGTGGCTGTACGTGGCTTAGCCATATTTGTTTTTTTCTGAAGAGGCTGCTCTGTGTTTGCACACAAATAAGTGACCGGATTAGACCTCAAATGACATCGTCATCCAGATCACACCATACAGCAATCCTATTTGCATGTATTAGAGTCACTGTAGGTCAGAAAAGTGGATGGGCGAGGGCGAGGGACAAAGAGAGAGAGCCATTAAAAGGAAGAATAGTTTATTGGGGTTTGTGTTGCTATTCTTGTACATGCATCAGTAACACTATATTATATTTCATAAAACGGAAATATAAATTAGCAGTGCTTTATTCATTATAAAATGTGGCTTTGACCGCTTCACCCAACGGTTCTATTTATCACTGCGCAACACTGCTGTTCCTATGTTGTTTTTATTTGAGCTTTCATGCATATTACACATTGGAATGAATAAGTAACGGCTGAAGGGCGTTGTTAGGCACGACGCGAAGTGGATTACTTATTCACGATACAGCCTCACAGCCTCTCGTACCTCATTGCTTGCATATTACTTCCAACAATGAGAAAAAGTTCCAAACAAAGCCACAACAGAACCATTACAAAACAGACCAATGCACAGTAGTGTTGTTCCGTTCTTAAATGAATCAGATTCAGTTAAATAAATGATTCAATGACTCACTCAAAAAGATGGGCTGAATTCAGAACAGCATATAATGTTCTTACTATTCCTGGATTATAAGTATTACAAAGCAGTAAGTGTTAGCTTGTTCTTTAGCGAATCAGTGTTTTTGAGTGAATCGTTTTAATAAATGATTCAAACACTCACTCATAAAGATGGACTGAATTACTAAAATACTGCTCTTATTATTTCTGCATCATAATCTGAAACAGTAGGAGTTTGTTCTTGAATGAATCATTGTTTTTAAACAAATTGGTAAATTATTATATATTAACCTGCTTGTTCAGTCAGAAGTTTCTGGTTTGGGTTTTGTTCAGTTTCCTTTTCATCATTTAACATTTAAGTCACAACATCTGTCAAACTCTCGACTTCTCCTTACATGGAATCTCCCTTGTGATTTATACTGTCTGACTTTTGCTGAGGTGTAACTCACTGCAATCTGCGTCCACAATCTTGAAAAGATCAATTTTAATATAAAAAAATAATGTCGGAACTCGTCCCTTGCAACCTCAACCGTCTTGTGGGAAATATTGCAGGCATTTTAAAAAGTGTACTTGTGTTAATCAAAATGTCAGCCTGACCTACAGTTGAATAGGAAAGTTGTGAGGTATGAGGTAAATGGTTTGATGGGACAAAAAGACATAATGAAATTTATTCCAAGTTGCTCACCTTTGAGGAGTACACAGGGACTTTTACTCCACTATTGTAGGAGTTTAGTTCACCCAAAAATGAAAATTCTGTCAGTAATTACTCACCCTCATATTGTTCCAACCTCGTAAGACTTACAGTACGTTCACCTGGAAGACCAGATATTTTGGATGAATTCTGATAGTTAGCTCACTCCGTCATAGTATGTCTGCTAGGTAATCGATATCTGCGATCCCAGAAAAGTTAGTAAAGACGTCATTAAAGTAGTCCAAGTAACTACAGTGGCTCAAACTTCAGTTTATCAAGCGATGAGAATACTTTGTGTGCCGTTTAGTTTTTTTTTGTTGTTGTTTTTTTTTTTTGGGGGGGGGGGGGGGGTGCGCACTAAGTATTCTCGTCGCTTGATAAACTGAAAGTTGAGCCACTGTAGTCACTTGGACTACTTTAACAATGCCTTTACTAACTATCGATTACCTATAGCGGCCTATGACGGAATGAGCCAGATCTTAGATTTCATCAAAAATATCTTCATTTGAGTTCTGAAGATGAACGCAAGTCTTACAGGGTTGGAACAACATGAGGGTGAGTTTTCATAATTTTCGTTTTTGGGTGAATTAACCCTTTAAGGCAGTTTGTTACATTATCTCACCTTTAGGGATTATATTTTACATTTAAAAGGTCAAGTTGGAATATGGTGGTCATATAGCATTCAGAGAAAAAAATTGTTCACGGGTCCTCAGTCACAAAGAGTTAATACCAAGGATTGGAATAGTCTGAAAACGACACTAAGTGTTTTAAATTGAAAAGCTAAATGGTTTCTTTCTCTCTTAATAAATAAAGGAATAAATGAGCACATGCAGCCTCAGGTGGGAATGCCAAAACACACTTACGTCTCGCAGCGTGATTAGAGCAGGATATTTGTGGCTGTTTATTGCTTTCCCTTGATAATAACTGCCCATATGGTCTCTTTGGTTTTGATTAAAAACCATGAGCATTGTGCTCCCCAGTTGTGAATTTGTCGCCGCCTGCACCTGTCAGCCACTGCTAACATTTGGGAATCAAAATCACGTGTTTTCTGCCTGAAAATGAGGTGACCGGAAGACACCTTAGAGGGTTTGACCCCTATAGTTTGCTTGAGTGGCAGAGGTATTGATATGATAATCTGTGCTAGCGTTTGTTTTCATACATGTGAAATGCCAATGCCCAGTCCACAGTTTCCCAGAGGAACCGTCCTCAAAGCAGATGGGTGCGTTTTCCTAAAGGTGTTTTCATTGTGATTCTCAAGGACGCGACATAGATAAATACCTGCCGTCTGCCAAGAGGAATAAAAGAGAGTAGAAACAACACGTATACCGTCGTAACTGTCGGCAAAATAGCTGTCGGTTTATACCCATGGCCTCCATTTTATAGCTCAGTGTAGCGCTTCATTCTATAACCGACCATGTTTTCTGGCCAGCAGTAACTTGAGCTAGTAATGTAAAATGTAACAGACCCAGCTGCCATTTTTCCTGTGTTTGGAACAAAATTGGCCAGCAGTCGGTACTTATCTGAGGGCAAGGGCTGGTAATCTTCCCCTGGCTCAGTCAAGCCTGTATCCCCAACTCAGTCTCCCTAAATGAGGCACTTACTGGCCCAGCTGCGGTCTGGACCTAAACCAATGGCCTGCAGGGACAAGGGCCGCTTTCTGCAGCTCGCAGGCCATGTGCTGTTATTGAAATTGCCCTTCTCCTCAAGAGGACCGCGAATGCATCATCATCTACCTGCGGCGCTCTTCACAATCTCTCTGACAAGGTTGCCGCTCCGTATATGTTGTTTGTCCTGCTCATATTCTTAACTGTAGTGACTAGTGGGTGTTTTTACTGAATTTTGGTTTATTTCTCAGAGTTATCTAGCAATGTGGCTTTGAGTCTTCAAAACACTCTTCAAGGAAAGTGGCCCGTGGCTCAAGAGAATGCTGGAATGATAAGTCACTCTCATCTATAAGCCCTTGCACCGGCCTGTTTTCACATCTCTTCCTCGCCAGCCTAACCCTTTATACCTTTTATCTTCCTATCTGGTTTTTCATAGCCTCCCTGACGGGCTCTTTCCGCTCCACCAGCCTGCCTGGCCCCAGAATGCCTCTCTCTCCCACGGTAAGCAGGATGTGCCTAACCAGGCTTGTCCTGTCTGATAGTCAATGTCTCTTTCTGTCCGTAGAGGCCTCTTCCTCTCTTCTCCTCCTCCTCCTCCTTCTCCACCCCCTGTAGGGCTCTTCTTCATGCTTGGCTTAACTGTGTCTCTTAGGGCCTTTCAGTTGGTGAAGGCCTGTGTGGATTCCTGGCAGGACTGATTCCATAGCCTCAGGTATGGTTTGTAGATCAGAGGAGCAAGCCAGCAGAGAATGTGAGAAAACGATCCCTTACCCACCAGGGCCAGGCAGGTGGGCCTTGCATGCTAAGTACACAGTTCAAAGTTACCGCTGTCTCCTCCTGAAATCATCTCTCATTGCTCTCGGGAGCTGCTCTTTGCACCTTCATCTCTTCCATTTGCTGAAGGGAGATTTTGCTGAGTAGGACCGGGATTACTGTTGTTGTTTCTCCTGGATCTTCTCAACCTCGGCCGAAAACTAATCCTGCCCTAATAGGGTTTATGTTTACTGGATAGGAATGTTGTTTCAGGATCAATGCTAATTTGTATACAGATTAATATCAACAGGCTCATTTGAAGCGGATCACAAAAGTTCATCAATGTTGTCCTAAGACAAGAACGGGTATTGTTCAAAATGAATGTATGACTCTGATGAAAGGTTTTGAATCACTTCAAATGTTGACTACTGTCCATAGTTTCTAAAATAAATGAACACTTGTGGCAGTTAAACAACAAGCACTTTTAGGCCTTGTTCAGACTCTCAATCCAAATCCGATTTTTATGCAAATCCGATTGGAATCCGATCAGATTTAGATGGTGTGAAAAATATATCGCATGATATCTTTGAGATATTTATAAATCTTTATAAATCTTTTTCAAGCTACATTCATATGTATGATGTATTTAGCTTGATGTATTTAAATTACATTTCTGGAAATCCGTCTTAGGCCTTGTTTACACTGCAGGTCTTGATGCCCAATTCTGATTTGTTGCCTATATCTGATTTTTTTTTTTACCGTCCGTTTACACATTCTTTCAATTGTGACCCATATCCGATTCATGTGTTTACACTTTATTTTTATATCGTTTTTTTTTGTTTTTTTTTTTAGCATTTTAATGCTCTTATCAACATGGAAAAGTGGATTGGTTTGCTTTGTGCAAATGTTTTTTTATTAAAAAAACACCATTGGCATATACAATGTTAAATTTCACACTAACATTCTCACAATGACAAAACACACACAGATCACTTTGGTCTCGTCAATGGAACTATTTGGAACGTGCCTGTTGTTTTGTTTCCGGTCTAGCTAGATCCACTTGCGCTTTGGTCGACGACGCAACAAAACGTCCTCGCGCGGCACAAACCATTGAAATGAATGGGTTTCAAAGCGCAGCACCACGCATGCCACATCCTGTTGCAAAAGCATGTGGAAAAAAAAACTACAAAGTTTGCTAGGTTTCAAAGACCATTAATCTCGTGATAAAAAAATACCATTAAAATGGGTTTGCGTTAACGCCGTTAATCACACATTTAACTGACAGCCCTAATGCAAAGCATATGAACTAGGCCTGAAACCGAATATTTGAATGCATGCATTTTTTCCCCATTTACACAGCCATAGAACACTTCTGATCTGTCACATACAAGCAAAAAATCAATAAATAAAGCCACTCATACCAGCCTCCGGTTCTGCCACTGCCCCAGAAGACGCAGTAGTCCAGCGTGGCAGCAAAACATTTCCATGTTGTAAAATTTAATCTCTATTGCAAATCCCTCCATGTTGAAGTTGTTATTTTTGGTATATGCCAACCAACACAAAGTCATTGCCATAGAAACCAATGCAGATATTCCAGAAAATTAAAGAGCTGCATCGACACACAAATCGAATCTGAACAGTTGCAATATAGTGTGGACGTCAATAATTTACGATCAGATTCCAATCAGATACACAAATAATCCGATTTGAACTGACAGTGTGAATGTAGCCGTCATTTTCTTACACAATTATGATTACAGGGGGAGATTATGCATTAATAAAGACTTGTTTACAAATCATGCACTTTTCATGCACTATAGTAAACAGTGTCATCATTGTGCAAGGAGCCACGTGAAAACGAGTATATTTTGGATTTTGAATCACTTTACTTTACTTTACTTTTACTGGCATACTAAGCTTGCTCGGTGGTTCAGAATTGTACGTGAGATTCGGAGAGCTCGGCACGAATGCCGTGAAAGACGAGTCAGTATAAAAGAGCTCAAATGGCATGGTTACAATTGCGTTTTTGCGTCACATTTGCTTTTGTTAACACTATCGAGAAGGTTTAGGGTTTAGTGATATTTCAATTCAGAACTGCGGTGATACACAAACACCAACTTAATCAAATGTTCCCATATTCATCGGTTCCAGATAAAACTAAACACACTACTGGACATTTCACTTTGAAACTGTTGCGAAACGTGCACAACGCAACATATTTTGTATTTTGAGCCTGGCCTGTTTAATTTTTGTCTTTTGAAGAAAACATCCTTAAATTGATCAATATTGCCATATTTATAATTATAGTCAATTTTACTCCATATGGAACATTAAGTAACATCAAATGCCAAGTTATCCAAAAATATCCTGACATTTTGTATATTAATTTACAGCCTATGAATTAGTTTAACTTCACATTTAACTTTGATCACATTGTAAACAATTTTTGTGCGTTTAATTTTGGTTTTGGACTTCGTAATTCTTCACTCAAAATGTCATAACTTTATCCTTCCTGTGAAATGACAACACTATCTCACGACCAATTCGTACGAATTCGATGCATGATTAAAAAGTGTCTAATTCGTACTAATTCGTACGACCTCACTCGTACGAATTCGTACGATTTGTCTAAACCCACGTGATGGTTAAGTTTAGGGGCGGGGTAAGGGGTAGGTCATTCGTATGAATTCATACGAATTGGCCAATTCGTAAAATATGTACGATTTAGCAAAATCGTATTAATTCGTACGAGTGAGGTCGTATGAATTGTTACGAATTAGCCACTTTTTAATCATTCGTCGAATTCGTACGACTTGGTCGTGAGATCGGGTTGGAAATGACAGTGTGTTTAAACCCTAGCTCGCTCGCATTCAGATCTGCCTCCATCCAATCAATAACCAATGGAACACAGTCTCATCGCAAAAAGTCATATAACTGACGTCTTAGGACGTCTTTTGACCATACGTCAATATCCGCCTTTTTAGGGCCCCCTTAAACGTCGGTATATGATGATCCCGGGCCGTCATACAACTGACGCTTTACCTTTGACGTCAGTTAGGTGACGGGTTAGGTTTAGGGTTAGGTTTAGGTCTGGGGTAGAGTTAGGATCCCATAACCTCATCTACCGACGTTTAAGGGGGCCCTAAAAAGGCGAATATTGACGCATGGTCAAAAGACGTCCCAAAACGTCATGACGTCTTGGGATGAGACCGGGTTGACCAATGAATCAAACCAATTCCCTGCCGTACTGAGTGGATTTCAAACAATTGTGTTCTTTATAGATTACCGTATTTTTTGTAAAGTTAGTGCATTGTAAATACCTTGCAAGTTATATTTAAAATAGTAAAATTGACTTATCGTCAGGATGCACAGTTTCTTCGCTGTCTTTGGCAAGATTAACAAACATTTTTAATTTGGTTGATCAGATTAACAAGACCAGGAAAATCCTAGTCCCCATGCAGAGGAATTGGCAGCTGTATTAATGACTCAGTGTATTCTGCTTTTACAGGCCTTATTCAATTGTGGCACTTGAGTATAGAGTCAGAATCGTTCCATGGCAGGTGTGACGACTGCCAGAGTTCGACCTTCTTCTGGTAAAGTGTCAGTTGCGATAACTGGTGTTTCCGGAGAGGTCTCGCTCCGAAGTCGACCTTACTCAGTATCTCCCTGCTATCAGCAGACTCGCTTTTCCTCTACGTGAAAAATGTCCTGGTCAAAACAAAATTCAGCGGCTGCATCCTTGAGCTCAGAATATTAGTTTTCTGAGCCACATATTCAAAAGACTGCAGCTCTGCCAAAAAGCCTGCTGAAATTCAGTTTGCTTTCAGTGGAGAGACATTTAAACCTTATGACGAATTGACTGCTGAAATGTCTGTTGATTTATTTCCAAACAGCATCCAATAACAGCAGGCATAAAGCCTGTTTTTGAGTCTCTGACTCATCCTTCTTTCTGTTAATTTGGCTAAATACAATTGTTACAGTACATCATCACAAAGTGAAAGAATTGCATCATGCACATGAAACATTTTGAGAAGACGAAAAAATACCATGTCTGCGTTTCTTCATACTGTTGCTGCACAAACTTTGATGGATCGTACTCGCTGTCTCTCTGTGTGTCTGTATTTCTGTATCTGGTCATGGGGAATTCACCTTTTGAACTGATCTAGTTCTGTCACAATCCCTGGCAATAACGGAAACCGCCTCAGCTGATGAACAAAGGTATAAACCTTTGATATTCATCAGGAAGTGACTCTTATCTAAACCGACGATGTTACTTTTCCATGTGAAAGCCATTTCAGGAGGGAGTATTTACATATCATTGTGAATAGAAACCCAGGCATTTTATTACCATTTGAAAAGGCGCAGATAAAGCAACAGCGTGTTGTGGTTTTTAAATTGTGTCTCAAATGACTTTTCATATCCTTTCGTGTCTGCCTGAAATGAAAAATTCTTTCCTTATAGGTCTTTCCAACTCAGCTTGGATATGTTGGACTGCCCTGTAAAAATAAAAATAAAATAATAAATAAATAAACCCACGAGCTAAGGTTTGCTGATCTTGGGTGGTTTACCAGTCTCCCCTCATTAACAAAAACCCATTTAAAACCATAAAACCAGACCAGTCTGCCTTGGAGACCAGTGGAGACATCCTGGGATGTTTTTGTGACCACATAAAGTCAGGACCTCGGTTTAACGTCTCATCCAAAGGACGGTGATGTCCTTCAGTTTTTTTAAAGAAGTCTCTTATGTTCACCAAGGGTAAATACAAATTTTCAAACATTACTATTATTATTTTGTATTTCCCAGAACTTTCCTAGAACATTCCTGGAACATTCTCCTTACGTTATAAAAATGGAACCTAAAAATAACCTACATGGAACGTTCCAATAACGTTCTTGTTTGGTTCCCAAAAAAATAACCTCATGGGACCATTCGGGAACGTTAAGGGAATGTTCGTTGGAACATATTCATTTCTTCCTGACCCCAAACTGTTAAACAGTATAGTTCATGTCATTGAGTGTGTTTTTCAGTAAGGCGTTCCTATATTCACCTGTTCCAAATCAATTATGTACATTTTTGTATTGTCTCTCAGATCTCACCTGGCTGATGTCCGTGATCCATAGAGAAAGTTCAAAGTTAGAGTGTTCTGCCTTTAGTATAATCCTGACCTTTCAAAGAGCTACCCTGCATGGCTGGACACATCCACTGAAGGACACTTGGATGTCTGTTGGGTCGTTTCGCATTAGCTCTACCTTCACATCACACAAGCGAGGCCTCATTAACACATTTCACCCTCATGGGTCACCAGAGCCTCCTCCTATGTGTTTCCCCCTCAATACTCTCTTCATGTCAGCATCTCATGGACCAGTACTTTCCTCTCTGAACCACAGAGCCAATCAGAAGCAACGCATATGTTTACCTCATTAATAACCGTGAAGGTCAATGAAGTGCAGCATCAAACCTGCTAAAATGAACGTTAGCGCCACAATTCACGGCTATCTGATGAAGATAAACACAAAACACACTCCTGCAGTTCATGCCATCTGAAAGGAAAAAAACAACCAGTGCTGATCAGATCAGACATCACCATAACTCAACTCAGCCATTTTGCCGCACTGTCAGGGAATGTTCTTTATACGTTTGCTGCAGGTTTTAATATTCACTAACACTGAAAAATGACAGTCCATAAACATATTTTGGATTACGAGAGAAAGCGCACAATGTAAGCCATTACGTTCTCTTTGCCGTTCCTTGTAATTTGCCGTTATCTCTCTGACAGTTATGTCTTCATTCATTTTTCATTTCGAATCAGAATGGAGAATAACATGCATCAGAGTCGACACCGCGGGCTGCTTTACGAGCGTGCTGACGTATTGCTGGAATGATGGCCTGTCTGCAGCCTGCGTTTGCTTTTTTTCACTCAAGTCACGAGAAATGTAGGCTGCCGTATACAGAGAGTCCATCGCTCTAACAGTTGGCTGACCTGTCACAGAAACACTGTCCTTTCGTACTGGACCAATGGGCCTTGTCACCTAAAGGCAAACATTAAACAGAGAGAGAAAACAGTGTTGACTCTGGTCAGCAGCGTTGTGTTGGCTCTACTAACACTATTTTGACCCTCACCTGTACCCTTGTGCAACGGTTTGCCATCTTGATGTCACTCAGAGATGCTAGTAAATCCAAGTGCAAATATGTATTGTTCTTGGTTTGCTCATTTTGCACTTTTTTGGCATAATGTGCATTTAAAGGAACTCTGTTTGTGTTTCCCTCTGTTTGAAGATAGATTTATTATTATTATTTTTAGGTGAACAATACATTTAAAGATGTACTCAGTAAAGTTTTTTTTCTCATAAAAGAACATTTTTAGCAGGGGCCTAGCAAAGGCTTTTTTCCTGCATTTTGGAATTACACTTACTTTATCTTGTTATTCCCACTACAATCCGGTGATCTGAAGTCACGCAAAATCAAGTCAAATATGCAAACAACAAACGCTGCTAATTTACACTTGTGCTGTAGTACTAATGAAAAGTCATGATCCTAATCTTCAAATCTCAGTTTAGCCAGACAGTGATTCATCTTTCAGGAATTGTCAAAATATTGCCGCCCGGGACACCATTAGCCCAGACTGTAGTGTAGCCGAGTTTTTAAAGGGGTGATGAACTGAGAAATCAAATTATCCTTGAGCTTTTTACATCTAAGAGGTCATCATATTATAAGAATATCCTGTAAGTTTCAGAACTGAAAATGTCCTTGTTAGTCCAATAAAAGCTTTTATTGACACCAGGCTCAGCAAAAAACTTGTTTTTCAAAGTGGGGAACTATGACGTCAAAGAGGAAGCCCTGCCCACCGATTCGTGCATTACACGCTAATAGCATAACATAGCTAAATAACATAGGCCTGCCTACCTCGAGAGTGAAACTCATTATAATATGCAAAACTGTTATCCACTCACAGCAGTGGGCGTTTACTTCCAAGTCTTCAGTGCGAGACGCCCACAAAAACAGAGCGTTTTTCAGCTGCGCTCTACTAGGGTAGAAAATAGCCTATTACTTATTCATTTGGATGTTTTTAATGTAAAAAACCAAGAGAATGTCATAAGTTGACCTCAGACAACAATATAAAATTTTTTAAAAAGCCAGTTCATGACCCCTTTAAAAGCTTAGCTTAGAGTTGTGCTATAAGTTGTACTGTTGAGACTGCATTCTCAGAGTGGAGGCATTGATACGGAAACAGTATTAGATAATTCAATATTTAAAGTCCCCCTGTAGTCAATAATTGTATCGCTTAAAACTCATCTTTGGTCACCAAAATGACATATTTAAATGTTTTTTCCTTGAAAGAAAACCATCATGCCTTAAAATTACTTGAATATAACTCTACACCCTTCCCTCATTTAATATATGCTTTTCTATGAATATGCAAATTAGCCCCACCTCCCCTCACTCGCACCAGCTCAGAGATCCACTCGTTCGCAATCACACATTGACGTGATTGGTTACAAGATAGTTTGTGACCTTGTAACCAATTGTAACCAACGGACCTTGTGACCCACGGGTCGCCTGTTGCCGACTCCTGACATATAGCTTTAAAGGGACACTCCACTTTTTTTGGAAATAGGCTCATTTTACAACTCCCCCAGAGTTCAACAGTCGAGTTTTACCGTTTTCGAATGTATTCAGCCGATTTTCTGATTTTTAGAAGAATATCAGTAACCAGACAGTTTCTGGTCTCATTGACTTCCATAGTATATTTTTTTCCTACTATGGAAGTCAATGAGAGCAGAAACTGTCTGGTTACTGATATTACTCTACATATCAGATAATCGGCTGAATGGATTTGAAAACGGTAAAAATCAACTGTTTAACTCTGGGGGAGTGGTAAAATGAGCCTATTTCCAAAAAAAAAGTGGAGTATCCCTTTAAAGTGGGGTGTTTGGTTTTGGTAAAGCGATCAGCGAAGAACCCCTCTGTCACACCTGCACTGATGAGTAAGTTGCTCGCTTTAACACACCGGGGTCCATTTTCTTTACATTTCGCTGCCCGTCTCCTTTTGTTCATCAGCAAATTGAAAAAGCGTTTCTTTGTGCGAACAACGCTGTCAAAGACTATGCCCCTGTCACTTTGTGTTGCAATCTTGATCTAATCTCTCCTCAAATGAATACTGACTCACTCTCTCCCTATTTGCCTTTCCCGTCCCTTTGTGCTTTTCTGAATGGATCTGAATGAGTGTTACGCCGTAAAAACGCCCACCCCCCCACTGAATGAGTTCCGCTCTCCTCCATTTCGCCCTTCCTGTCTGAAAGCTCCAGACTCTTCACTCCATCGCGGCAGAAGCTATTCAACCGTTCAACGGCTCCCGAATACACAGAGGTCTGATCAAAGTCCTCCTGCCTCTGACAGTTGGTGACAGCATCGAGACAAAGGCAGCGCGGCAAATAAAACGCTCAGAGGCGTCATTATTAAAGTTCAGTTGGGAGAAGAAAGCAGGCGTTCGACAGATGCGCCGGCTTCAAAAGAGAAGAGCCGCATGGTCTCTCTAACAGCTCTGCTTGTGTATGATAATTATGACATTTGCGTTTAATTGGGGTAATTGTCTCAATGAAGTCATCCGTGCTCACTGTTGCTCGCTAGGCCCACGGGGCATCGTGTCATTCGAGATTACGGTGCGTGTGTTTGGATTGCGTTTTTAAGTTTGTACACATTTATTGTGAGCTAATGTAATTCCAGCCGAAATGAGTGCATTTTTTTTTTTTTGCACAAATGTGAGAGCAATTTGGGATGTGCGCATGCCTGAATGCTTGGCGATAAAGCAATTTCTGCTCTCCCTGTGGTCCTGGTTTGTGGCAATGTGGTGTGGCTGATATTTGTGTGTGTGTGTGTGTGTGTGTGTGTGATTATCTCACTCTTTGGTCAGACTGGAGGCCAGCGCTGTCCTTAATCATTACAACTCTTCGTTCTCTCGCTTGCTCTCTCCTCTCCTTCTAGCTTCTCGACAGCGCTGACATTCTCAGGGCAGAAGCACAGCCTATCTTTGCCAGGGTGTCACCTTTCTGTTCTCCTCAACAATCCTTTTTATCGTTCTTGCTCAACCCCCTCTCTCTGCCCCATTTTAATCTGTTGTTCTCTTGCCTCCTCCAACTAAAATCATTTCTCTGGGCTGTTCATTAGAAGTTGTTGCAAGAGAAACTTGATTGCAGACAAAGATGAATGAAGAAGATTCAGTTATGGCTTGATCTTTGTATTTCTAGCTGAATGTCACCACATTTAATAATGATACTTATTTATTAATAACAAATGACTGTTGACTATCCAAGTCCATTTGATGCCCCGTAATCACCGGCATGTGTTTGACAACACGGTTCAAACGAATTTGCCATTTCCTGATTTTCATTGGTCCCTGGTGAGATTTGATTTTAAAAACAGTCCATGAGGGAAGCTCGGTTTTAGCCTGTAGGGAGCAGACGGGGTCGCCGATGGCAATGAGGGACTTTATTCTGTGGCTAAAAAGGCTGAGATTGATGAGATCCACATGTCCCACTGTTCATTTATCAATAAAACTGTCACCTCACCACTAACTTGGGCGGGTGTGCGTTAGCATTCATCAACACCAAGGCATCAATCACCAACCTCTGAGCAGCTACTTGGCAGTCCATTACACCGACCTGCCACCAAACTTATTATTATTTTTTTTACACACCCAATGATAGCTTACCTTAGTGCTGGGGGTCCTTAGAGACGTCTACCCTTACTGTGCCGTGTACCGTAAGCAGTCGTGATGTATGTGTATGTTGTCTGTGCATCAACACTCTCTCTTAATTCATCTTTACTGCTAAAGTAATGACTGGAAGACTAGTGGATTGATATGGCACTCAAGCTGCTTTCATTGCTGGCTTTTTTAAATCCTTACGGCATGATCTGGGGAAAGACAATTGCCCGCCTACTACATTTATCTGCCTCTCTCCCAAGGCAAGGCAGCTCAGTCTTCACTGATAACAACAGTTCAGAGCGAACATGATTCGATCTGAGTAAATACCAACCGAAATACCAACACACAAACAATTTACTCTTCCTTGTATCTGTTTCTTAAGATGTTACCCAATTTGAGCTGCATGCATCGGTCTGTCTGCCAAACCCTTAAAACCCCTCAGGACCTTTAAGACTTTTGCATTATGACATTTTCCATGACAATTAAGCAAATTTCTCATTAATTACAGGCCAGTTAAGCCAAATTGATTTCGCCCCCTGTCCCAACAGAGGTCTGTGCATGTCACTGGTCACAAAAAAATAACTGAAAATCAGCGTATGGGCTTCTTGCCTCACAGTCATGAGAAATATACAAGTGTGTCTACTTTTAAATTAACCAATTCAAATAGAAAACAAGTCTCTGCTTATGTAATCCATAAGAAATTTCTCGTTGACATGGTCAAATTCATCTTTGCAGAAAACACCGACTCAAAAAACAATTTATTAATAAATAATTTAAATGTCTCCTTGCTTTTTCCCCCTGACACTTCATAATCATTTTGCCCATGCTTTGCAGCAAGCTTTATGTTGAATTGGCTACTATATATTAATGGCTCATTATGGATTAGTAGAACATAATATTATGGTATTTTATTGTCAGCCCCACTTCCTTTTCAATCCAATTTGGGAGTTACCTGAATTAAAGTCCAATTTACTTTTTTTTCTGACTTTGTTGAGGGTCTGCAGTGTTTCAGCCCACTGATTGACTCTAATCACTCAGTAATGACTACAAACAAGATTTAGGTGAATTATACAGTCATCATGTAAATGGGGACAAAACTTGGGAGTCATTTAGAGTAAATCAGCTGTTGTTGAACTGGCCAATCAGAGTATTGGTTAATTAAAAGCAGACATTGATTGGCTCTTTCCCCTAATTACTGCCTAGAGCTTTGAGTGTGTAGTGTTTTATCTGTTTGGTCATTAAACAGGCAATTTTGTTTTCCCTATTTTTTTTACCTGACAAGATTTGAAATGTCCTGGATAGAAATTACAAGAACATACTCATACAGCATCGCATACAGTCTTATCTTTGTGTGTTTAGACACTTATTAGTCTTATTAGCACCCGTTATAATTCCTACCTGACTGGATCATATTTAATTTATATTAATGAGGCTTCTTATATGGAAGTAATTTCATCCTTCTCTCTTCAGATTATAGTTACATGTTGACATGACCCGACATTAGCCTTTCAATCACTAAAGGCACAGGGTAAGGTTTTTCTTTTCCTCTGCAGAATTCCTCAATTTCATTATACCCATGTCATTCAAAAATGAGATTAAACCCCACACAATATTAAAAGGTGTTCGTAACTGATCTCAATGAATAAACATTAGTCTGTGTGTACGTGCGTCTTTATGAAACTGAGCTGTTGACACTGGCCTGTCATTAGGTCCAAACTGGATTTCACTTCTATTTTATGATTTTTTTTTCCCTCAACCTACTCTGAACGCAGGAACTATATACATATATGCATACATAAAGTACATACATATGTCATATCATAAACTCAATCAATGCCTCTGTGGTCTGAAAAATGAGAAATGTAATTAAAGCCGTCCTGGACTCCTTCTGCAAGGGCTTCTCATCAATTCTGAAAGGATGTTACATCCCAGGCCTAGGCTCTGCATACGGATGAATTAGTCGTGTTTGTATGTATTGTGAATGGCTAATGAGAACCTAAGACAGACAGCCTGGGACGGCATATTCCTGCTCATTATCTCTCAGCACATCTCTCCTGACTTTCTCTCTCTTCCCCTTTCTCTCTGCATTTCCTCTTATTCTTCAATGTTCCTTCTATTTATATTCCCCTTCACTTTGTCTTCCTTGCTTTTTTATCTTTAATTTCCATGTATAACGACCAGTTAAAATCATATTACTAATTATTAATCACTATGTTGTTGACAGTTTCATGCTGTCTTTTCTTCTGGTCATCCATCATGGCTTCATGGTCAATAATAACCATCTTAAAGGGATAGTTCACCCAAAAATGAAAATTCTGTCAGTATTTACTCGCCCTCATGTTGTTCCAACCCCGTAAGACCTTCGTTCATCTTCGGAACACGAATTAAGATATTTTTGATGAAATCTGAGAGCCGGATCACTCGTCATACTAGTCCATTGGCTTCTTGAGGGATTGAAACTTGCCGGCCTCGAAAAGTCATTAAAGACATCGTTAAAATAGTCCAAGTGACTACAGGGGCTCAATCTTAAGTTTATCAAACGACGAGAACACTTTTTATGCGCAAAAACAAACAAAAATAATGTCTTTATTTCAACTATTCACTTCCTTCTCTTTGGGCCTCTAGTGTGATGCGTGTGACGTACAACAACAGATCATACGCAGAGAGAAGAAAATGACTAGTTGAAATAAAGAAAAGTGTTCTCGTCGTTTGATAAACTTAAGATTGAGCCATTGTAGTCACTTGGACTATTTTAACAATGTCTTTAATAAATTTTCGAGGCTGGCAATTTTCAATCCCTCAAGAGGCCTATGGACTAGTATGTAGGAGTGAACCAGCTCTCAGATTTCATCAAAAATATCTTAATTCGTGTTTTCGAAGATGAACGAAAGTCTTACGGGGTTGGAACAACATGAGGGTGAGTAAATACTGACAGATTTTTAATTTTTGGGTAAACTATCCCTTTAAGACCCAATGAAGTGGCATTTTCTATACAGTGTTAATTTCCAGTGTCATTTTCATGTAAATCAAATTGTTTTTGTCCTTACAAACATATTTTAAATTAGTTCATTTTAGTCCGTTTTACTGACTATAAAAACGTAATTCTACTAAAAAAACCGTTAACTATGTTTAAATTAATTGTATTATTGTCACGGTGCACATTTTTCGATCTCATAAGCTCCGTAAGTTCTAAAACCACTTACGATCAAACTGGAATTTAACCTGCTTTTTTTCCGCCTTCTTTCTCCTTTCTTTTTCTCACTTCAGCACCATTAAGACATGCGAGGAAGGAGGGTGTGTGAGTTTTGAAGTTTTACTCAGCATGTCTGGCAGACACCCAGTGATGCTCCAGCACAAATACAGAGACACTGACATCATGACTCCACTTCATAATTTATGATTGCATCAAGGGCCACACACACTAATGTACACACTACGACTTTTCCAGATATACACACAAATCTGCATCCATTCTTATTCAACCCATGCCATTTCTTTATACGATCCTCAGATCTGCTGAAGTTTGCAAGTACCCTCAGATGAGAAGGATCGTCAAAGAGATATTTTAACCCTGTTTTGCCATAAGCCCTGACATGCGAATATAAATAATGTGTCTTGTGAATTACTGCCTGAGCATTTACAAGGTCGTCCTTGATGCAAACTTTGCAGAACGTGCCAGTACTGAGCCCACAGGTTTATTTCTTTTCATTTGGCGGCCGCTAACGCATTTCCTACTGGAGGCCCTCCAATGTACATGTGGCATCCTATGCTCATAAAATCTGCATTTCATATGGACCTGAGTCATCCATACCGAAGACAACTCAGATATCACAAAACCGCCAATGCAGCTAGCAGCTAGAAAATGTCTACTGAATAATTCACAGAGAGGGAGGGTGTGAACCAATGACTTTAAACCCATAGCTGAGAGTTCAGTGGAGGATACGGCGCATCTTAGGTTATCAAATGGGGTTTCTGTCTTTAATAGGACAGGGTGGGAGGAGTGTTTCTCAGTGGCAATAGCGCATTAGGATACTCACCAGTCCTTAGACGTTTGCAGTAATAACCAAACCAGCAAGCTTCTAACAGCTAGTCCCTTTAAATCAGCTAAAATGCAGATGAATTACAGCCATGATTAGATTTTATCTAAGTGTGTGTGTGTGTGTGTGTGTATTGATTAAACACTCTCTTCGACTTGGCCGCAAGCTGCAGTAGGTTCTCTCTTTTTATGGTGGCCAGAAAAATGCTCGTATTCTTTACAGCCATATACTGTATAAAATCACATAGATAAGAGAACAGTCTCATTATTTAGCTGGTTTTATAAGTGAATAATTAATGGGCTGCCCGTTTGACATTCATTTAGTGTTATTAAACGCAATAACTGATATTGTACATTATTGAAAAGAAAATAAAGCAATATAATATGATATATTTTCGACTTCCAAAACCATTTCCCCATATTCAGTGCTTTCATCTGCAACAAAAATGATCAATCATTTGGGGGCTTTTTAAAGCAAATATTACAATATGTAATAAATTGCAATTAATGAGCCAGCTTACCATGTAATTACTTTGAATAGAATTTTGAATCGACCGACAACCCTAATTTAAACCACTAAGAAAAGCGCAGTATAATTACTTTAAGTGTATCCTGTTAAATCAGGTACAAGAACTGAAAGTAAGACAAGCACCACTAACTATTGCTTATATTTACTAAAAACAACTACATGTTTGAATTTGGTGTGTTACTCATCTCAGGCCTTTTGTGCTGGAGATATGAATGTTAGTTCAAAACTCTCTGTCAGTACTTTTACCAGCAATCAGAGTTTGATAAAACAGGCCAAAACAAATCCAATAGACTTAATACAATAGAGAATTGACTTTGACCAGTAAATAACCACCCAGAACACCTTGCCAGTTGTATCAGTGTAGGTAATGCACTCATATTTTCCTCTGAAAACGAAGAATCTGGTTTTCAGATCTGGTCTAAACTGTCTCCAGTAAAGTCTAAACGAGCTTTTTGTCTGTGTGGAATTACTGCACTTCGCCCATGCAGCTCTAGTGCCAGCTCTATTGGAACTGTGACATCTGTCATAGTTATTATAATTTTTTGTTGTTGTTGTTGTTTCGCCAGTTCCAGGATAATAGTTGAATGTGAAGGCTTTGGTGCCCAAACTGTCAAACCGATGCCAACTGTGAGCACAGAAGTGAAGCCAAGGAAATGGCACAACTCTGGCCTTAGCACGGTCACTTAGATAGAAGTAATGGAGCGAGACCTGTGCTGTATCGCCTTAAGTCATGTTATTCTGAATGTCAGCTTTCTGCTTAAGTGGAAAACCGCAGTAGGTGCATCTGTAGTTGTGCCATTATTACCCAAGACGGTGTCTTCCCGTAAAAAATCAGGAAGCACAATGAAACTTGGGCGACACAGCCAGCAAATCCTTTGGAACATGAATTTGATACAGGGAGGCATTTGACAAAATAGTCTCTAGGCGATTTATTGAGTTGAAAGCAGCAGTTAGGGAGCTGGTGGTGTGTCGCACGACAGTACAATTCAAAGACATCCCGGCATAGAGCGGTGAATGCTAACAAGCTATTCTGAGACAATTAGGACTCCAGAAGTGCTTCACTGAAAACACGCAATATACATGTATTTTTTTCATTCACACTTGCGGCTTGTATTGGCCTGTCATTCAAATTCATTAAGTGCATTAGATGAGCCTGCTACATCTGCTACATTAAAAATGCAATTATCTGAATTCATAAATATGTAATTGCAGGTGCTGAATAATTGATGTGGTCTTATGCTCTGTGTTAACTTATAAACTCGCTCTTAATGGGTGCGAAAAGGGAACAAAAAGGTGTGCTCGCTGCAAGATTAAAAGTCAGAGATTCCCTTCGAGTGGAGTCCTCACATTACACCCTGTGTGATTAATTAATAATTATTAATAAACGCTGCAGGTGGAGATGCACACTTGTATTTAGTAATCCAATGTATTTTTCAGAGCAAATGTATAACCACATATTCAGGGTTGTATATTCCAAGAACTGTCATATATATTGTTCAGTTACAAAACTCGCAGGCTGATAGTTCCTTTATATGCAATCTGCAAACAATCACATCAAAACTGCATAACACAAGCTGCATAACACAAGCCAATGAGATTGCATTCTCAATAATTTAAATATCTAGTTCCTTGTTTTGCTAAGTTTTGAGGCACGCTATTATAGTTCCTCTGAAGGATATGTAACATATCTCAACTTAGACCTAATGAACTAATGAGCAGTTTAAAATTTTTTTTTTTTTTTTTTTTTTTTTTGCTTTGGTCATGACTTATCTCAAACAAGAGCAAGGACTGCCACTGCCACTGATGTGTGATGCTTTTGTGTGTGTGCGCACATAATTGATGCCGTGGAGATCCCTGCTGCGTTTAATCACTATTGAAGCATGGTGGTCTTTATTGCAATGCAGAGGAATAAGAAAAGCTAAAGTTATTCTCTCATAATATTTCATTTCACATCTTGGGCTTCAAGAGCCACAGTTCCATTTAGCAAATTAATTTGCCCAGATGACGTGATTTACACGAATCCACAGGAACAGAAGGCATTTAACCTCTTTGTTGCCAAAGAATGGAGGGTAAATATGAACATAATTGCACGTTCTGCATTTTCCATCATGCCTCAACCATTGCATGGATGAAGCCATCAATATGGATCACAACTGGATGCCAATATCAATTCTTTTCTCAGCACTGTAATAATAACTCCACTACTGAATTACCCACAGACAGTCTTCTGGACTCCAAATGGAAGGCCTATGGCGTTCGTGTGTGAATAGAAGAGAACAAGAGAGACTTTGTCTCACACTGAGGTAATTCTCAGCTGCTGTCACTCTGCAGTTTTTAATGTGCTTCCTCAGTCCTGCCTCCCGGTGCATTCAGGGTAAACCAACTTAAACAGCAGTGTGCACAATCGTGCGTGGTCTCACACTGTGTGTGTATGTGTGTTCTGATGAAATATAGGATAAATGTAGCTTGCTCAGCACTGAGCAGACTTTGAAAATAATAACTTTTGGCGCTGGGGTGTTTGTGATTTCTGTTAAAGCAGCAAAGCACGTCCTCGTCTGCCCAGTTAAACCATGTGAGACAAAAAAAAGGTGACTTTTGGTTTAAACCCTGAGGGAAGTCACGCACGTACACACTCAGACAATCTGTGACTCACTGTAGATTTCGTGAACTCTGTGTTTGGCCTCATAGCCTTGGATAATGTAATCTGTTGTGATCAAGTCGACTGAATCGGGCAAGATTTCTCCCCCTTAGGGTCAGATGTGGGGTTTGTAGACCACGCAGGAAATGGAAAATGGAAACACAAAATGTATGTTTTATGTCATGCACTTTTTTTTGTATTGATATGCATTTTGTGTTTCCCAAAGTTTGCTGCTTCAGTTGCCAGTGGTGTATTCACATTGTTTGTTGCTAATTGAGCAGAGTGATCAGATGCATTTTAAAGCACCCCTGAAATCGAAATTTTAGTTTTCTAGCTTTTAGTATGAATATGTTAGCCTTGAGGTTATGAATAAGCTGGTGTGTTCCAAAAAACTAATTTGCATTTAGGAGGCAAACTTAAAGTCTCTCACTTCCACTAAAATGGATGACGGAAATTTAATGACTTCAGCTTCTCATCACATCTTCTGTCCAATCAAATGCTCTCTAGAATCTAATGCGTCCCACCCCCATGCCATAAATACCACCTGGTTGACACATCACGGAGGAATATAAGCTGGAGATGTGTGTTTTTTGTAAATTTTATTCTGTTTTCTAACTGTATACGTTGGTTAAGAAGAAATGGCTAGAATTCATTTACATCTCTACTGTTGAATCCAACATATCATCAGCGCTCGGATTCGCTTCCATGGTGCTGTCAAGTACGACCTGCAGTCTGCACTCTTAGAAGAAAGGGTTCTATATAGAAGCTTAAAAGGTTCTATCAGCGCTACGTATTTGGAACCCCTAAAAAAAGGGTTCCTCTGGGTTCTATATAGAACCCTGGGGTTCCATACTTGGCCAATAGAACAATTTACCAAAAAAAATGGTTCTATATAGAACCATTTTGGAGTTCCATATATGAAGCGGGGGATTGAACCATTTCTGGTTCTAAATACAACCATTTTTTCTAAGAGTGTGTGAGGTAAACTAAACATTTGAAAAGGGGGCTATTTGAAAAGGGGGAGGAGCCTTAGCTTCCCGTTTCAGCGAACATTACCTTAACGCATCATACAAAGCTGTGTTCCAAGGCACTTCAGTGGGCCTTTAAATAATTGCAAAAAGGTTCAATGGCCAAAAAAAAAAAGTAAAAATATCTTTCACAAAAACCCCAAAATCACCTATCTAGCCTTCGTAATGATAAGCCTAACCCTAATCTTTTCACTAATCATATTACATGCACATGGGAAAGTGTGAACGAATACTATTCAGGAGAAATCTTTCGGATTGGTTTATAAGAGCAGACTGATTGCTAAAAAAAAAAAGATGGGAAAAAGTGCTTTCAATCATTATGTTCTTGTGTTAGCAATGGTCACCTAAAAAAAAAAAAGTGCAACCATCATCACTTTGCAACAAAATGGCCTCACATGCAAGGATATAGGGTACATTGTTTTACATTGTACAGCATTATAAAATGGGCAACACTTGAAATAGTGCACTATATTGGGAACAGTGAGCAATTTTGGACACAACTGTCTTTCTATTTCCTTGTCTTTCTCTCGCTCTTCCCCAGGGGAGAGGGGTGCAGTGGATGCTGGGCTCGTGTAATTGTGCATCCTCTTGAACAAATCTGTCCTTGCATCTTCCCACTGTTCTCTATCCCGGTGCCTCCCTCTCTCTGCCGATTATATGCGGCTCTTAATTAGTGTTGCATATGAAGGAGTTGAGAGTGTGGAGTAGAGGCTCATAGCCCATCTAATGCAGCTGTCTGTTTTGCCACAGGATGCTCTGACAGGCTAATCACACACACACACACACACACACACACACACACACATGGCAAGCTCTGTTTTGTTTGTAGATAAAGAGCAACAGGATGTGTAAGTCAGGATTTTTCTGCACGTGTCCATGTGAGTCATTTACTTTTAATGCTTAGATTTTTTTTTCGAATCTACCTGTACAGGTGAAGTGTGGGAGAGCCGCTTTGCCGCCAGTGTTACGATGAGGCAGCAATGAAGCGGAGGGAGAATCCAAGTGTAAGCACAACTTTAATGAAACAAACAGGTAATCCAGTGCGGACAACAGAACACGGCATTCAGAACAAGGGACAGCAAAACACTACACTCTAAAAAATGCTGGGTTGTTTTAACCCAATTTTGGGTCAAATATGGACAAACCCGAAATGTTGGGTTAAAAATGTAATGTAAAAATTTAACCCAACGGCTGGGTTAGTCCATATTTGACCCAAAGTTGGGTTAAAACAACCCAGCATTTTTTAGAGTGTACAACTACCAACAAACCACATATAAAAACGCAAGCTAAACAAGATAACAAGGTGGCATGATTAATCCGAGGCACCTGGGGAGATAATAACCAAGACAAGGAACACCTGTGGACACTGAGCAAACAATTAAAAAAATGACAAGACACATGGCAGGATCACATGACAAACACGGAAACATGTGACCGACAAGACAAAACCTACACTGTGACACCTGGGGCATGTTCAAGTTCAAAACGGTGTGCAACGATGTTAGAGAGATATGTTTTCTTGTTTGATGGGTGTGTCAGAACTACAGTCTAATCAGCAGCAACATGCATATAAAGCACACGGTATTAAAGGGAACTTGCGAGCCCGTTCTCATCCTTTGGCGTCATATTTGACGCCATGATATTTCGTCGAAATACTATGCACATGGCACTCTTTAGCGTCAATATAACATGCAGAACCCAAGGCGTCATACAGGTGACTGGCGTCCTTTAGCGTCAATGAGACGCAGACCCTACCCTACCCAAGACCTAAACCTACCCATAACAGTGCGTGTTAGATTGACGCTAAAGGGTGGAATGTGCGTAGAATTTCGACAAAATGTCATATGGCGTCACCTATATGATGACAATGTGTTGGAACTCGCACAATGGGTTCAAGGAAAGTAATTTACAAATGTGTTCGATGCAGCTCGGTGTTTGCAACAACTGAGGATATTAGAAGACATTTGAAAGTTTTATTGTAAAAATGTAGGATATCAACATAATGATGGAGTTGTATTTTTGGCTTCATTGCAAGTGTATGACATTTGGTATAGAAATAACAATGGTAATAAAGTGCTTTTCCAAAAAATGAGAAAGAAAATACAGTGTATTATGAACTACAAATAAAGTATTAGGGTTGGGTATCGAGAATCGAGTATCGGTTGGAACCGAGACTAACTTTTCGATTTTCCCGGAATCGTTCAAAAGTCAAAATTTCGATTCCTAGTTTCGATATTCACAGTCCGCAGAGCGGAAGAAGAAACCACTGAACAACACCAACGAAGAAGCGTCTACCGGAAGTGTTGGCATAACCACGCGAGTCGAACGCGAGTACCTTACGTCGGCGATCCAAAGTGTGGCTTCACTTTTCTAAAAATAACGAAATCTCGGCAAAATTTGTGACAAAAGGAGTATTTTTACAGAAGGAGTATTTCCTTCAGAAAGGAGTATTTCCTTCAAAAAGGCTGTTGGTTAGCAAGGTTAGCTAAACTTTTTTGACCCTGCCTCTTAAAAGAATCGGAATCGAGAATCGTTAGGAACCGGAATCGAAACAAGGAATCGGAATCGGAATCAGAATCAGAATCGTTCAAATTCAAACGATACCCAACCCTATAAAGTATGTGAGGCTAAATGATGTGTCCATGTCTGATGTGTGCTTCCATTTCAGATTCCACAAATCCCTTCACTCGATTGGGATGTTCTCTGGTGTTCTGGTAGTATTAAACACATATTGATACCGACTTCATCAGGCTCTGAAAATTCTTCACAAAGAACACAAAGAATGGCCTTCTCAGCTGCCATAGTCGCAACTCTTACGCAAGAACACATCAGAACAGTGTGTTCAATGCATCAATGTTTCTGTATAAAAAACGTTGTGCAACCTTTCGCCGGGGCTGAACACTGCTCCAGTCTGACTCCAGCTCTGTCTTTAGTCTTTAGCCAGCAGATTTATTGTCATCTTAATGTGGTTTTAATTTTGCCTTCAGCTCTAGAAGCAATATCCTTAACCTCTCTCGGGAGAAACAGGCACAGACACCTCTCTGTTGGACTTTAATTCATGTTTATATATTTAATGGTGCGTGAATTATTTCTTTTATTAATGTTAGACAGGAAGAAATGGTATAATTAAAATAAAAAGTGGCCAATGTGATTGTCATTTATTATTATTATTGTTTAAAACTATTTAGCTTCAATTCATTAAGTTTCCGTTTTAGTCATTTTAATACTCCAACTTAATCTTTTATATTCCAGTTGCGAAGGCCACATTCCTAAATTTCATTTAAGTGCGAGGAAGTTTTTCCATCTACTTTTTAGGTTTTATTTAAACTATTTTAATTAAAGAAAACATTTAAAAGTTAATTTTAGGTTACATTTTTATACCCAATTAGGGTCATTATTCTGATAAAAAAAAAAGAAAAAAAAAGATATCGGAAATTTGTTCATGATTCAATCGTTTGGAACGATTCATAATTATTCCCAGAAATAAAATCTGAAAGCAACTGTGACTGCAGAGACAATTTGCACAAATATTAATGGGAAAATAATGCATCAGTATTACATTCACTCTATCAATACTGTATATATTACATTTTCATATAACGGTTACACTATCTTGGTGGTCCACTTTAGACATTCTAACAACTTAGCAACTATATCAACTGACACTCAAGAGTATCAGTAGACCGTTTGGTGGCTTAGATGTCAGACTTCGAGTTAGTAGAATAAGTTGGCATACATGTAGTTCCAAAGTACTTTAATGTCTAAAGTGGACCATCAAAATAGAGTATTAGCAGAAATTGAGCAGACAGTCTAATAGTAGGCTACGTTAGTTGACATGTAGTTGCAAAGTTACTTATAGGTAGTAGAATGTTTAAAGTGGACCTTTGAGTTAGTTTAAACTACCGTAATAGCACAGCAGATGATTATGCTTTCTGGAAACCATCATCTTGGCAAATCTTTGTCTCTATATTTCAGTCTTTCTGACTTCATGTCTTGCAGTGCTATCAGGGTTAATTTTTCCTCTGGTCTAGTCTAAATACATATAGCTATACTTCCACAGCCACTCATTAAACCATTTCAAGCCTTGTATGAAAAATGTTCGGGTTCTACTCGGGAGACTCCACATTGGATAGTTTAGGAGACTGTATTACATATGTTTTTTCAAGTCAATCAAACCTTAATATGCAAGTCTATTGTGTATGCAAAAAAAGTTTTTACTCAAATAATTTCCCCAAATTACCAGGGCTTAAGGGTTGTTCACATCAAGGACATTAACAATAACTATAATTGTAGTAATATTTCTGATTCTATGAGAATAGGGAAGGCAACACCACTTCTATAATGATAATTTCACATTCAGAACAACCAGAAAAAAGGTTAAATTGGCAGATGACATAACTGCAATGCATGGTTATAATAAACCAACATATTTTGTGCTTTAGTGTGGGGAGCAAAAACGGTTTTCTGGTATATGATGATCCAGATGCAATGCTCATTTTTGTCATTATCATAACATAATGACATCTAAATCCCCTTCAAGGTGTCATTAAACACATCTGCAATTTTTTTAATATTTGTTTTATTTGCACACCCCCAGATGGGGTCATTTAAGGGCGTTTTCACTAATGCACCATGAATAAGATTAGGGCTCAGCCCACCTTCCATCCCTCTGTGTAATGTGTCAAAAAGGGATTAACAAAACGCTGGAATTGAAAGAGACCCATGGAACAGCTTCTGACTAAACTCTGCTATAATTACAGGAGTAGAGCTGCCACATTCTTACCACAGGTGAAGATGAGATGAGAAAGAAAAAAAAAAATCTCTTCAATTATGCTGCTCCCGAACAGATTCTACATTCTCTAAAATGCATGAAGAACGTTTGAATGAGAGGCTAACAGAGAAGGAAAATGAATTATTGATTCCAATTACACAGGCAAAAGTGGAGCCTATGCAGTTAGACATTTTATTGAAATCTCTCTCTCTCTCTGTCTGTGTGTGTGTGTATATATATATAAAGGAAAGGATTTGACCTATCAGTAGTTATCATCATGAAATGATCTAAATCATAAAATCATAACTGGGTCTGACTCTGCGTCATTTCTCGCTATACGCTATTTAAAATATATAATATTCGTGGTATTACTATTAAAATGTTAATGAAGGTCAATAGCAGATTCTATGCTTTTATAGCACTCTGTGGGACTGATCAAATTATACTGCGGATATTGCAGAGCTTAATCGCAGTACATGATGGAGATGTGTCAATTTGAGATGATATCAGATAGAATAATGTTACATTATGGCTATTATTAGATGAGATTACAGTAACCACTGATGTAACTATTATGTTTTTAGAGAAAAATGTTAGAAGCTGTAGTTGCAGAAATTTAGTGTTGCCAGATTTAGGCAAGGGAAATAAACATTTTTGGAACATTTTTTAAATATATAATTTATTTATTTTTTAATATAAGCATTTGTCAAAAACGAAAACCTAATGGTTTGAACAGCAGTTGTTTAATTTGTTATGCCAATTAAATAAGAACTGAACTGTGTATTTAATAAAATGTAAGGCATTTACATTTAGAAAAAAAAAAGTTAACTGGGCTTATTTAAGCATATAAACAAACACAGTTGGGCTTAAATTATATATTAAGTTATATTAAAATGTAGTTGGCTTATTTGCAACGTCATTTTAGTATATACCGTATAATGTGTTATAAGTTAGGAAATCAACAGCTGAGATTTTAGGATGACAGTTCATAGTTAAACTGGATTTAACAATTTTCACTCAGAAATTGCTAGCAAATTGCCAAATAATTACAAAGAAATGGCAAGTAACAACACATTAAAATCTAAATAAATCAAATGTTTTACAATAAAATATTTTTTCAGTCTTTAAAATGGTATGAAAACTTTTTTTTTTTGCTGTTCTGAGTTTTGGTAACTTTACTGCAATATTGATATATTTTTTGCTGCTGACATCAGTTTACAGCACTATACAGTACAGTTGTTTCATGCAAGAATAATGATTCAATTAAGATATACTGTACTGTATATACACACAAAAACACATGGGAAAAGCCAATCCCATACTGAGACCAATTTTATTGACTATCAATCCAGCACATAACACACAAGAAAAATAACTGCACTGCAATTTACACACATTTACACACACGTGCACTAGAGACTCAGATACACCACTGTCTGCTCTGTAACATATAATTGCTGTTGTTGATATCTATTTAGATGGCAAGTTGACCTTGTCTTATCCTTAATAACATGTTGTGTGTGTGAGATGAGATTAGATTTTGAGGTCCCTCGGTGCAGGGATTCTCACGGCCTTATTCACACAGGGATGCTTTACAACATTTAAACTCTCTGCTGAGAAACAGTGAGAAAGATATAGTGTTTAAGGGGAAGACAGCACTTTGACATGTTAACTATGAATAATTACGTGCACAATTTGGATAATTAGGCTCACAAAATCGAGGTTTGCTTGCAGGTATCAGAAGGTTGTCAGTGAGCAGACACATTTAATCTATATTAAAGTATTTTAAGAGATTAACACTATAATAAGCTTTCTCTTTCTCTTAGACTTGAGTAAGAGAGAAGAAACACTTCTGTCTGATCAGAACTCAATTTTGTGTCCCCTCCTCCTGGGACCCAGCAATTCATGTAATGCAGACTTGTGTCAAGATAATTGGGGGAAAAAATGAAGTCTGTTTCTTGAGAAAACAAGTTTGTCAAGATCATGGTGAAAAATATGTAGTAGAGATACAAGAAAATGAAGTTGTTTTTGGATAAAACGAAATTAAGTTCCCAAAAGAACAGCTTATGTTGAGAAAAACCTCGGCCAAATCGAAAATGTGGATGACATTTGTAATAAAAAAAAAATGTCAATCAAAAGAAATAAGTATGTTGAGATCATGGGAATTTTTGTTTTTACATTGAGATCTTAGTGTTTAAGGCCTTGAGAAGAACATTTATGTTGACTCATAAGAAAAGCGAGTTGTGATCTTCAAAAAAAAAAAAAAAAAAAAAAAACGGTTTATATTGAAATCATGAGAAAATCCAGTCAGGTCGAGGTCACTAGAAAACGTTATGTTGAGAAACATTTTGCTGTGTGAAGATTACAAGAAAATGAAGCCATGATCCCAATAAAAAAAAAAACACACAAAAAAAAACACCTAGCCTCTCAGTAGTTCTGTACAACAATTTTTTTTAAATTAAAATGATCAATTATATTTCTTTGATTTTCAAATGGTTTTTTATAAATAAACATACCAAGGTTGCCAGAGTATTATGCCCCTCTATAATATTTTTTTGTGTGTGTGTGTGTTTCTGTAGTTCCAGGAAGCATCATGAGCATAGATGGATCCACGGTTTTCTATTCAGCTATATATTTCTGAAATATGCTGTGAGATTTTACAGTCTACACTGTGTTTATCCATTCATCCATCTCCCCTTCTCCTTAATCATCAACTTCCTGTAAAGATGCGTTCATCAGCACAGAGCTCAGGGAATAATCTGAGCGTAAAAGAGATGGAGAAAAGATGTTGTCATATGCATGTTCTCTCTCAGATAAAGCACAGGGACGGGTCAAGCGCACACAGTGATGGACCATGAGAGAGTGGTCTCCATAGCAACAGAGTAAACAGCCTGAGATTTGTAATGCTGCGGCTCTCTGAGGAACACTAAACCTATGATGGAGAGTGGGAGAGAGACGAAAGGTGGATGAGGGATGTGAATGAAAAGGTAATAAAGAGCAGAAACACAGTAGGTCAGATGTACAGAGTAATTGTGTCTCCTGTCTGACCTCAACTTCATCCTTTAAAACCTGTCAGCCAATCAGACACCAGGGACTGGCCTCTAGTTACCGTGGGAGAGTGGAGAAGGGGAAAATGATTTGGATTTGAGATATTCTCAATTGCTTCTTCTGCCCTGGAGGTTATATATTATTTCCCCGGCTCAAGAAGGTCTCTGTCTGTGTCTGTGTTGCAGTACCTGTTGATGTGCAGCAGTTGTATGACAGACCTAGCTGTAAATTCCTACCCACACAAAGCGACCTATCACACAAAAGCACACGCATAAAGTCTAAGATTGAGGCTAAAAGGTTAAAACATTTTTCGCTCTTTCACTAAAAGTTGTTTTCCCCCACATCACCAAAACAAGTTTTTCACCTTGTGTAATTTGAAAGCTATGTAAAACCAATTAGTTTTCTGTGTCTGTGTGTGAGAGCAGAGACATCAAGGCTGAATTATCTACACCATACTGTAGGTACATACTGTAACTAACATAGCAAATCAGTGCGTTTATAATTACAACAATAAATTAAAAATAATATGATAAGAAATACCAACATCAGGGAGGATAACGAGCTGTTTCGTACAGCTACAAAATACTGGAAGCCTAGCACATTCAAATTACAAATGGCTCTTACATTTAAACAAAAAAAAAAAAAAAAAGTAGATGAGACTCTGTTCCTTCCTTTTAAGTCAAAAGCCACACATTCACACCAAGGATGATAATCATAAGTTTTAATAATCATTTTAATTAGGAATAGTAAAGATCTAACAATAAAGACACAGAGATATCGTTGGAATCACTTTTAGAACGATACTCATGCAGCTGATGAATGATAAAAACAAAACATTGTCAGCCAATCGTAATACACCAACTTTAAAGGAGAACTCCGGTCAATTTTTTGTACATTTGGAGTGCTGTCAGTACAGACAAAAACAACAAAATACACCGTGTTGTCGTCTTTTTAAAATTCGCACCCTGTTGACTTCAATGGGGCATGTTCTAAACCTGATTTTAGCCACTTAACATCCTTGATGTGTCATTACAAGTGCACAGCCATGTGAGTGGTGTTATTAAGAGTGACCACGGAAGTCCACAGTAGTCGATTGTCGAGTTCACGCGCGCGAACATTGGTGAATATCACTTCAAACCTACCACTGTGTGGTGTTCTGAGAATATCAGCTCAATAGTTCATTCGAATCAGATGTTGAACACACGGAGGAGGTTTGAGATGATATTCACTAATGATCGACAATCCACTACTGTGGGCTTCGACCGAAAACAGGAAGCAAATAGAGGTATGTGCGCTCGCTGAATTAACATCATTTTTATTAATATCTTTCACATGTACTGCAGTCAGATTGACCGTGGTCACTCTTAATAAGACGCCTCACATGGCTGTGCACTCGTAATGACAAATCAAGCAGGTTTAGCACATGCCCCATTGAAGTCAACAGGGTGCGAATTTTAAAAAGACGACAACACCGTTTAGGCAACATACTGACAGCACTCCAAATGGACAAAAAACATTTTCTCCTTTAAAAGTCCTTTAACATTTACAGCGGACATTTAAAGTGAACATTTACGTTTTTTGTAAACAGAACATTATCGTGAATAGTTATAGTTATCGCTAATCGTTTTTGGTGTGAACAGGCCTTAAAGGGATAGTTCACCCAAAAATGAAACACCCTCATGTCATCCCAAAACTGCAAGACTTTTGTTCATCTTCAGAACACAAATCTTTCTGTCCCTCCTTTAGGCACTGTCCACTTACCGCAATTACCACTTCCTACTTAAAATACGTACGATTTTATGGGACATGCTGAAGTTAGAGATTTGTTTCAATTTTAAAAGAGCAATACTGATATTGTTATAGTAAAACAAGACTATATTTTAGTGGTTTTTACTTTTCAAATCCCCAACATAATGCAGTAGTTTAGATCCTGATCATGCTGAATTCAAGTAAGGCTTCATTATTTTTGGTTCCAATACGTGCATTTATGTTGAACATTTTGCCTTTCTGGGAAAGGCCGTTTTCGGAAGAGCCTCACAGGACACAGAACGCTCAAATTAGCTTCAGCACGGCTTGCTCCAGTGGTTCAGCCCATCTCTGCAGCCATTACAGAAGCAGTGTAATTAGTATATGCTAATGCACTGGCGATTAGCTCCCGTCAGCTCCCAGCGTCCTGTTCTACAGATGAGAGTGGCAGAGCTTCTGAACCGGAGGGCTCGGGGTACTGACGCTCAGGAAGTGATGGCTGATGCCTGGCCTTGCCTGTCATTACTCCCTTCATTTTCCTTACGAATGTTTTCTTTAGAAGAGCACAGAGGGCGTGCTGATCCCAGCTGTTTTAATGAGATGGGTGCACTGTTGTGAACGACAATGAGCCGAAACGGCACAGAAAACACTGAGGAAGTGATGCGTTGGCTATTTTCGGCAACTCTAGAAGCCTCAAGGAACATTCCTGCATGGTAGATGAACCTATATGGTATGTTCATGTCTTGTGGCTTATGGATGACACACTATGAGCTGAAAGATTGATTATTTCATCATGTGCTACATACCAAGTTGCAAATCTTCTCTCTCAAAATGCAATCTTTGTATTCGGGTTTAAAAAGACAAGAAAGAAAATGACTCATTAATTTAAAAGGAATATTTTCATATAGTAACATTTCCATGCTTTCAGTTTTGAGAAAAATATATGAATTCTGCGTTGTTGTTGTTTTTTCTAAAGTTGTGCTACATGACAAACCTAAACTAACCTTGCCTTGTCATAAAAGGGTTAAATAATCAAATATAATACAATATAACCTTGTCACACATTCATGATACAGTATAGCAATTTTGTTCAAATATTTTTCAAAAAAATATTTAAGAGTAAATTTTGTCATTTCAATAAAATACTTGTTTGTTTTTGTTTCAACAAGCCTTTTTCCATTGATTTCCTGATCCAACTGTACCGATATTTGTAACTTTACCACAACAGTCATACAATCCTGTTAAATTTTACTATTTAGTCACTATGCATGTGTGAAGCAATAACTCTCACAATAAATCAATAAATCTCACACACATTGGCCTACTTTGGCTTTCCTAAAGAAGAGTCATGTTGAAGCACGCTAGCGCATTTCATTAAGACAAAAGCCTTGTGCCATGCAGATTAATTCCATCACACCAGAATTGTCTACTTAAAAGCTGTTGTTAAGTCACTGTGAATTTCAGACTTTGAATGAATTTCTATATGCAGCACTAAAGCAGCTTTTTCAGGTCTACTTGTTTGATCGAATACTACACAATGGCTTTGATGAAAAGGGTAGAAAGGTCAAATCTAAGTGTTTGTTATTGGATCCGTTATACTCATTCATTCTGGTTTAGCACCAGTGACCACAGCTATTGGTTATTGGTTTTTTTAGCCGACGTTTTCTCATCCAAAGCAGCTTACAGTACACTTTCAATGGGACAGTCTTCCTGGAGCTATACCTGGGGTTTAGTGCCCTGCTCACAAGTATAATGATGACATTAGATGCAGGTAATTGGTCATGTTTACACCTTTGAAGTCAACATGCCATCAAAATTGACCCTATTGACTTTAATACACATTCCTGGGCTTATTGTTTATGATTCGAAAGGAAAATCTTGCTTGTAATCTTTTCTTTAATTATAATGACTTATAGTAGCCAAATTTAACTTCACCTTGTATTTAATTATTATAAAAAAGATTAAATATTTTGTAAGCATATTTTACTTAAAAATAAGTTATTAATTTGTTGTTAATGCTTTTACCTTTGAGCTTTTTATGTTTGTTTGTTTTTTTAGCATATGAAAAAACCTGCCAAACAATTGTCAGATAAATACCACAACCAAATTTAGTGTTTTGTTCTTCCCTCATATTTTAAACAACATATTCTGTTATTTATATTTAAAATATTTTGAAGGTCTAATTTAACTTGTAAAGTCACCCCAGGACCTTCGGCAACTATTGTATAGGCCGCACTGTTCAAGATCCAGCAATCTCCCAGTGAATAAATACACTCCGAAATATGACTATTTCACATATTGGAAATAAAATGAGTTTCAAATACCATTTCATATTGACTGTGTAAATTTAAGTTCTCAGCATGAGATTGAGATTCTCGTGAACTTAAGAAACCTCCCGAAAAGCTGCGACTACAACAACAATTGAGAACCGAAACACATCAGCATTGCACCAGACTGAACTCTTTTTCCAGTAAAGCTCCTGTTCTGATGGAGATGAGGAGGATAAATGCTTTGGTTAGTGGGGCAACTCCCTGACTTTTCTCTCTCCCTCTCCCTCTGTGAATAAAACATGAGTATGGTGACATATACAGAGGTTATGTAACTCTCTCTCGCACTATCAGTTTAGTTCTCCCTCGCTCTCTCACTCTTTTTTTCTCACCTGCATCCCACTGTTTTAATTATTCTGTAGGAGGGCTACTTGACTGCGAAGAGACTTTCCTTTGCTGCAAAGCAACTTGAAAACACGTTTGTAGTGCAAATTCCGTTCAATACCTTTTTCTTGAATAATAATTGTGAATCGAATCGTTCGTAATTTAAGATGCCTCATTGTTAAAATCCCCTTCTGAATCATGAGCAGAAGTTCTGTTCTGGATGGTGGTCCCCACCATGAAATTCAATTTGTATCATGTGCTCATTTCTGTTGATCAGGCTGGACGACAGAGAAACTAAGGTTTCTGAATGTTCAATTATACAGCTAACATGGAACAGTGCAGAAACATGCATGTCCTGTTTTGGTAATTCATTTCTTTCTGCATGTCAATTGAAGCCTAATATGTTTATGCAAGTTCTTAACATGATTATGCTTAAGCCATTCATGACCATACTCCTCCAATAAAGGAAGACATGTTTATAGGACTACATGCATTGCTGGATAAAGCATTAACCGAGATTTTTGTCTGCAATATAGACACCTCACCCTGCATGCGTTCTCTCTGCATAGAGTGCAGATCTGACTAAGGGGCTGTTTACACCTGGCCACTTCATGCGTTCTCTCAGATCGGATAGCTATCCGATCGTGAAAAGACCAGGTGTAAATGCCCTCCAAAACGCATTCGAGACGGATTTGAATCCGGATTTGAAGCTCTTTTGCTTCAGCTCTCTCCTTTTGAGCAGAATGGTTACTGCTCAAATAAATAAATCAATAAATAAATAATAAAAATAAAATCCGATCGCTCAAACCACATCAGGAGGGGGTCTGGGCCGCATTCCAGATGAAACTGGACAAGTGTAAATGCATCTGGTTATTGAAACCACATATGCTAATTTTACTCCTCCCAAAAATGCAAAAAATAAAAAATAAACGTGTGAGAGCGTGTTATATAGGCTATATGTAATAGTCAGATACGACGACGGAACTGCAACGCGCATCACAACACGCGGATGAGCAGCTGAGCATCATCAAACCAACGTGCAAACTATCGCAAATTAAAGTGAAAGTAAGTCACAGACGCGTAACACAATCATCTTCATTAAAAGTAAAGAAACAAAATGATCTTTCGGCTGTTGCCGCTCTCTCTTATTTAGCCGATGATCAATAAAATGCAGCTCATATCTGTTGCTTTCGGTGACGTGCACTCCATTAAATATGCATTTATATGCATAAATATGCACAAAATATGCATTTTGCAAAAACACATTTATGCGACCAGGTGTAAATGGAATTGTTTTGATAAATCAGCTATCCGATCTGAGAAAATGCATGAAGTTGCCAGGTATAAACAGCCCCTTTGTGACAGAAGTGTCCTCACTGTAAAAAGTTGAAAAAAAAGTCAGGAAACCCGTTGCCTTAAAATTTTTAAGTAAATAAACTTAATGCATAATTAAAAGAAAATTAAGTTACGTGGAATTGTCAAGTTTTCAAATTGCTTCAATTATGCCATGGTTGAGTCAAATGTTCACTTTTTACAGTGGGGAGCCAAGACAGAGCAAGAGTTTGGCAGTAGAAGCGGAATAAATATGTTGTACCCTCTGACTCGTTCTTGACCCACGAAGTGATAAAAACATCATCTCTTCTAGCTAAAGTAGACGTGGTACTGTATACTGTACGTATAATGCTGCATCTGTAAACCACATGAGAATAATATGAGTCTGTGCAAGTTTCACAACATTTTAACGCCACAACTCGCTTGGAATACTCAAATAAGTTTTGATGTCACTGCCGAAATAACAAGAAATGAGTATTCTAAACACAATTTTCTCATTCATTCATTCAATTTTATTGCATTGCTTGGTTATTGGTTTGAATGTAAACCATTAAAACGGGTATAGTTTCAATAAGTAGATTTTCGGTAGTTATCAACATATTGGTTTGCATGTAAACATGGTCAATGTATTGAACAGGGAAATTGCTTTTCTTATAAGATTTTCAGGATTATCAGTATCGCCGTACAAATGCGTGTACTCCACCAGCCCCACTTGGTTTTAATATTGTTTACCATTGTCATCCTGCAGCTTTAGCTCAGCATATTTGAATATATTATTTAAATCAATGTTAAGAACAGCCATTTGCCAACCTCTCATGCTAATCGGATTCAATTATTGTTTCCCTGCAAAAATATGAGATTCTCTTGTTTGCTGGTAAATGGAGGATGCAGAAGTACATTTGTGTGCGTGCGTGTATAAAATACTCACATAATGCATTAAACGTTCAGGTGCCATGTTGAGAAAGCTACTTGAACCAAAATTATGATTCAGTGGTTAAAATACAATCTTACTACACTGCCACAGTCACAATATGACATCATCAAAAGAATAATTCAATATAAATTACATCCAAAACATAAAAATATTGATACATCAATCTTCTATTGGTCACAAATCTTAACATGATATGAAGAGTTTGAACTTTGGAATGCATCAAAATTCACATTTACATGCAAATGAATGAAAGCCAGTGTAGACAAGTGTAGTGCGGGTGCCACTTTAGCCTCAATCAAGCAATTGACAAAAGGCAGCTACAGTAGAGTTACGGCAACACTTAAAACCTCATCTCATTCCAAACTCATCTTCTGAAACCATACTGTGTAATGAACCAACCCAAATTTAAGTTGTTCATTTTTATACTACAGGGCTACTAAATTCTGGATTCTGATTGGTCGACAAACTTACTAGGTGTAGAACAGCTAAAGAAGTTTCAGGTAGGCAGGTACGGACCGCATTACAGTTCTATATCACTTCACAAAATGATTTCAGTTATTTCAAACGGTCCTTACAGCCTACATCAGCAATAACACAGCCATAGCAAAGAGATAAATGATACATTAATTTGACTAACTATTTACATGTATTTCTAACATCCAGGTGCATTTCACCTATACTGTTTTCTATTAATTTGGACTTACTATGCATTTCACATACTGTTTTTTTATAGGGATTAAAGGGAAAGAGGGATTTATAGGGATTAGGGGAAGAGGCATATTCGGGCGCATTTGTCTCAACTTAATTGCTAGTTGTTAACTGCTACTGTGTTTGTTATTCAAAGTCTGAGACCACAAGTTAAAATATTAAAAAAATAAATTGCACGTTTTTATTTCAAATTATAACACCAGCTTAATAAGTTGAATGAAATGTTGCATGGTATGCCACAAACGCTGAGTTTCCGAGTTTGTATAAAACCTGATAAACATGTTATCCCAAATTATTTGAGTGCATTTCAAAAGGACATCTTGTGCTAGAACAAGAACATCTGATCATCTGTGCAATACATGCTCAGGCTGTTCACATATTTGCAAGTTAAGAGCGCGTTGACTCTCTGATTGAGATATTATCATACCTTCTATGACATAATTGGCATGACTTCCAGCAAGCAAACAGCAAGCAAAAAAATGCAAATTACTACAGCTGAGCTCTAGTAAACCATTTTAAACAGCAGCGGTACGTCTGCCGTCAAACTGTAAACCCTGTTTGGCTCCTGATTGTTTCGTTTTCAAAGCCATAGTTGCACATGCAGTACGTCAGTGAATATTCAGGAAACGTTTTAATGCCTCCGAGCCGTGTAAACCCTCTAGGTCTGAAAAAAGATGAAAAAAGAAAAGACAGGAGCGCTTGGAACGTCATGAAAGAGAGTGAAAAAAAAAAAACAATTCCATTCGTTGGGAATGTGCTTGGCACTTCAACTGAATACTGCCTTGTGTGATGTGTACCGAAAAATGATGCCTGGGGAAAGAGAAGCTGCCAAATCTTTAGTGCTCTTCACAGAACAGGAAGAAAAATTACTTTTAAAAGAGAGGGAAAACTTGGTAGGATGCCATATACATATAGACCTTGACCATCAACCACAAGACAAAAATGAACACAAACATTTGATTTTGTTCAGTATCGGGGAACGGAGAGGCAGCCCTCTTCACAGCGATGCTGGCTGACTTATTTCGCAAGTAGAGCGTCAGGTGACTAAATGAAGAGAGAATGTGTTTGTTTAGTATTTCACAAAATATTAGCATACTAACTGCAGAGCTGCCAGCAGGGAGAGTACCCGGACATCTCTGGTGCTGAATAATGAATATTTTGTTAGATTTGTATGCGTAGTTTATTTGTATGGATATCTCAGGATGTATTCCTCTCCAGCAGCTCCAATCCCAGTCAACCCCCCCTCCCTACTCATTTAGCATATTTCTTCAAGTTTGCTTTTATGCTGTAACCTCTGTCTTTAAAAAAAAAAAATGCAGTCTGAGATCTGAGAGTCTGAGTCTTATTTTATTTTATGATCTCTCTTCTTTTTATTCTGAGGTGGTGTGGCATAGTGGCATAGTCCCTGTAAAAGATCACCTGAATACTTTTCAGCTTTAAAACATAGCTGGCTGTTTTGACTAAACAGCATAGTGAAGTAGTGGTAAAGCTAGTTATAAATATAAATATTCACGGTTCAGTATAATTTAAGCTCAACTGGTATCAATATCAATGTTGCTTAACACAGAATTAATGTGTCCCTTCTTTTCGATTAAACAAAAAGCAAAATGGGCTACAATCGACGTAAATCTGCAAAGACTAAATTAATAGTACAAGACAATAATACTCTTATAAAATGCTTAATCCTGCTTTCAATGGAAAGTTATATCCAATTTTTGTTGTGACAACATGACACCTAAAACCTTTAAATGCCTTTAAAACCATTAAAATGGCAACAATAATTTAATTACTCAAACAAGCTCACAGAATAATTAATGTTAAGTGCTTTCATGAAATTATAAACTTTTGCTTTTTTTAATGGACAAGTTGAAATTATTTTGTGGTAATTAACATTATGCCACAATGATGATTGACGAATATTTCTCTTAAAAAAAAAAAATGGTTCAGCCACAAATTTATATTCACTCAATATTTATCTTAAATACTTATCCTAAAACTGTAAAAGATTTTCTTTGCATATGGATTTGGAAAGATTAAGGGTGAGACAATTGCCAAATTTTAGGGTAAACTATCCCATTAAAAGGCCTGATGACGGGTAAAGCATCCTCGTTCCATTTAGCAAGATTGCTCCAGAGGAATTGTTCCTTTAACTGGCTTTATAGTAGTGCCAAATCCCATCGTATTTATGCACTGAACAAAATAATATGCTTTATCTAATCAATAAAATTGTGGCAACATATTACAAGCAATATTATTAATTAAATTGTACAAATTAGAACGAATTGGAATATTAATTTGATTAACTATTACTCAATTCTAATTTGTTCAATTTAAGAAATAATATTGCTTGTAATCTGTTGCCTCATTTTATTGATTAGATAAAGCATATTCATTTTTACAGTGTGTGACCTTCAACAACAGTGGTCATACATTATCAACGCACATTGTTTTGAATTTGTCACCTGAGAGGTGACAGTCTGATTAATGGGTGGTGTTTTTTGTTGGCCCTAAATTACCCTGTGTGACTTCTACATAAGTCTTTCATTTCCCTTCTTTTCCTTCAAAACCAGCTGTGAACACATGTTTTGGCATTTGGGAGCATCGATTTCAAACACATCAAGTCGTAATTAATTGTAGCATCGATTGACTGGACTCCAGCTTCTCAGGAGCAAGATTGATCTGGGTCAATCACGGCGATGGGCGTTAGCGTGATTCACATTTGAGCTGAAAGCCCCCTGTGGGGGTGTATTAAGGTCGAGCTTTCTACATTAGGCTTCTCCAAATCCCTTTCATCTTCAAAATGTAGTCCCATTAAATCATATGCATACATGGGTGACTCGACCAAAGTAATCAACATGCAGCGATTGGTTTTCTCATCTGAGGCTCATGCTGCACATCAAAGCCTTCAGGACTCACTACAATGAGCTTTTTGATCTCGCCACTCAAATTTAAAGCCCTCGTGTGCGAGTTCATGATATCCTCGTCGTGTGCCCACAAAGTTAAAACTCTTGTGCGCATACAAAAGGAAACACATTTGTCTAACATAGACATACATACTATAAATCAATGTGAAAATGTCTTCAGAAGTGAATAAGCTCCGCCTCTGAAACGACTCTTTTCAGCAGACAAATAGCTACAGTATTCAGTGCAGTTTGTAGTAATTTAATCCCAGATAATGTTAAAAGGGCTTGAAATTAGGATTTTGTCTCCGTTCACATTCCATACAAATTTGCCTGCTGGAATCCACCCAATTATATTTTGTCATGTTAAATAATAATATTATTATAAGGATTATGTTGAATATAATCTTGTTATGCAGTCATTTTCATGTGGCATAGCAAGGTAGTCCTTTATTCACACTGCAATTGAAAAAAGGATTTATTTGCAGGCTTCAGTGTCAAGTGCTGGTTAATGTAAATAAAAGTCACAGCAATGATAGCATATAAAGATAAATCGAAATAAATAGCAAAGTGGTTTTTCCACAATCCACTGCAAACTCATTCAGGTTTGGCTGCTCCTACAATGGAACACCCACATCTCCACAATCCAGACTATTGCCAATAGATAAAATGGGTTGCAAATGCTGTTTAATGTTGACTTTTAACCCAGCAGCACTATGAAAAAAGGGTGAGTGAACACACCTAAGGCATTTATTGAAGTTTTTTATGGAGGAAAAGCCTATGGATGAATCGCTGAGAGCGACATTTAGATTTACAGTATGACAAATGAGGAAATGAGGAATAAATCAGCCAAGAAGTTGACAAATGAAACAAATAGCTTTAAAATAAGAACAGAATGACATATTTGTTGACTTTACACCAAAGCATGCATGCATTCATTCAACACATTCTCATCCCAAGACGTCATCTAACTGACGCTTTTGACCATATGTCAACATCCGACGTTTTAGGGTACCCTTTAACGTCAGTTAGATGACGATCCAACACAGTCTCATGAAAGTGCGTATCTATACCCAGCCAACCCGATCTCACGGGAATTCGTACGAACTTTACGAGGTGGCTAATTCGTAACAGTTCATACGACCTCACTCGTACAAATTAGTACGATTTTGCTAAATCGTACATATTTTACAAATTGGCCAATTCGTATGAATGACCTACCCCTGACCCCGCCCCTAAACCTAACCATCACATGAGTTTAGACAAACCGTATGAATTCGTATGAGTTAGGTCATACGAATTAGTACGAATTAGACACTTTTTAATCACTCGTACGAATTCGTACGAATTGGTCGTGAGATAGGGTAGACCCAGCCCATTCTCACCCCAAAGGCGTAGAATCGCGTCATGTAGCTGACGCTAAAGGGCGCCTAAAGGCCCGTACACAACGCAGTTTTTGTGTTCACACCTAAGCCACTTTCCCTGACAATGAGCCGAGTGAACGTGCAAATTCATTCCCTGACATTAGATGGCGCCAATTTGCTCTGCAATACCACTCCATAACAGTTTTCTTTTATCAAGATGTTTGTAGTTGCTGTCACGTTTGTCATTATAGTTCTTTATGTTGTAGCACCAACGAGAACAGCAGCTCTACATTCATCTTCCCTTGCATCTTCCTTCCTGGCAGTGTAGACGGCAGCGCGTAGATCTTCTTCGCCGTTGCATATGTGTGCTCGGCAAGACCGTTTTGTGTTTGAGCGCCCCCAAGTTGTGTTTTACTGTTACTTCAGAAGCTCCAAACACGTGAGCAAAAGGGCCAATCTCATTGGTCGGATAGTTTTTTGACGTGGCGCGTCAAACTAAAAAAATGAACCCGAGGTGGTTTTTAAAAAATTGACGCTTTTACGCGTGGTGTTTTTTACGTGTCGGTGTGAACACTCACATTGGCGCCCTTTGTTTAGTCACGGGGCGTTAAACGTTGGCGAATAATGCACGCAAAATTCGTCCCGGTGTGAACAGGCCTTAAAGCATCGAATATTGAAGCATGGTCAAAAGGTGATGCCTTGGGGTGAGAATGCGTTGCTCTATACCACGATTGTCATTTCTCGTGGCATTTATACACCAAAAATGTTTTTTGCGTGCATATGGTACGCACTGAAAACACCCTGGGTAGGTTTAGGGGGAAGGGGGGTGGGGAGTTCGTACTTATTATTCGCCAAAAAGTGCGTATCATATGCATGCGGAAAATGCGTACTATACACGCAAAAACTATTTTTGCCGTATAAATGGCACGAGAAATGACATTCGTGCTATAGATACTAACTTTCATGAGATCGGGCTCGACGATCCTAGGGCGTCATCCAACTTTAGCGTCAGTTAGATGACGCGGGTAGGTTTAGGTCTGGGGTAGGGTTAGGATTAGAAAGCGTCATCTAGCTGACGTTAAAGGGTACCCTAAAACGTCGGATGTTGATCTATGATCAAAAGCGTCAAATGACACCTTTGGGATGAGAACGGGCTGATTCATTCATTCAAAGCAATTCAATTAGGTGAAAAACATTGGTAGATGTTAAGTAAAATTAGGAAGTATTGTTTTTCACAAGAACCTCTGAATCCTTTCTGTTAATTCTTAAAATGCCTCATCGTTGATAAGTATATTTAATTAAGGATCTATGAAATAATCAGTCTCTGTACTGTTTATGCTCTCATCTCTAGTTAAATCCCTGAAATCTTACAGCATTCCCTAAAGTTAATTGCATTATTAACTTTGCCATAAAAATTATTATTTTATAGTAAAATTATTTTTACTTCCTTATACTGATTCTTTACCAATGATCAAATATTTACGTAAGCAAAAGGTACAAAACGAGGGCCAAGCAACATAGACACGAGTAGCATTGATTTATTACATAACGTTCATAGTGACATTTCACAATATCACTGCGTTTATACCTTTGATTCTCTCCAAAGGGCAGTCAGATCCATCACCACAGCAACACCGTGCTAAAGGAAGCCAACCTTTGCTACTTTGTTCTTTACCCATAATCCCCGCTATAGTAACCCACGCAAGATTTGCCATAACTTCATAAGCAGTAAGCTTTCAATGAGAAATGAAAGCGATGTACCTGCATACAGGAAAGACTTCATGTTCAGAGCTCTTCTGTTTTTTGGTTTTTTTTAGTGCGCCGTTCGGCTTTTACAGTCCAGCTGCGTTTTGCTTTTTTTCTCAAACGCTCCTCAGCTCATAAAGCTGCAGCAGCTGTCAATTTATTTCCCATACAAGAGAAGATTGTCAACTTTCAAATCCAGCCACAGATGTGAATCAACTGTTTTTGATTCCTGAACGTCCTAGTCTCGATACCTCGCTGCTCATGTCTCAGGAGAGAGCAAACATGAAATAAAGAAAATCAGGTAAATGCTGGAGTATAATCGTTCTGTTACTGATATTTTGTAGCATCCCCTTGTGGATCAGTCAATGGCTGCTTTTGTATCGATTTCAGTCTGGCTAATGTTTGTATTTTATAGCGCTGCTCTTATGGGGAAGCACCACCCGGGATTGACTGAAACGCGGCGGATCGGTTCCTGTATTTATAGTTCTTTCAGCAATAAAGAACATGGTGAAAATATGTAGCTGAAGGCCTATCTGGAAAAACAACAATAACATTAATAAACTCCGTTTAGCACAAGCAGTCTGTTTTTCCTTTGTCACAAACAGAGGGTTTTATGTTTTTTTTATACTTCTCATATTTGTGAGCCTTATTGGATGAAAAACTAGATGCTCACCCTGTGACTGGTGCTGTATTATGAGACCCCTGAATTTGTGATTTCAGCTCAATTTATCCGACCACTTTTCTCACAAGAGGTGTCTAGGTCATATTTCACCCCCAAATCAAAAGAAAAAAAAATATTATTTTTTTTCTATGACAACTGAGCACATTTTTACCCTCCAAAAATGTAGGAAACTTCCTTCCTTCCTTCCTTCCAAACATATACATAAAAAAAGAAAAACATAATTACGTAATCCCATTAAAAAGTTGGGGGACACATTAAATTGAAGACATTTATAAGGTTACAAAGGATTTCTATATGAAAAAAAGCTCATAAATGCATCCATTTCCACAAAAATATTATGCAGAACAACTGTTTAACACTGATAATAAGAAATTCCATGACTTATGCAACAAATCATGCGACACCGAAGACTAGTGTAATGGTTTATCAAAATTCAGCTTTTTCATCACGGCACATTACATAATATAGCCTAGTTTAAAATGTAATGTAATAAATTACATTTCAAAATATGTTAACATTTACATTTTTGTATGCAATTGGTGAACGGAGGGACGGACATGCGGACTTAATCTAAAAAGAGACAATGTTTTTTTATTTGATTGAAGTGAAATATGATCCAGATATTTCATAACATATATCTTTCCTCCATTATCTCCTCTTTTTTCTCCCTCTTTGCTGAACTAACTATAGAGTGCAGCAGCCGGCAGTGTGATGACTGAGTTTTGATGAAGGTCTTTTGGAAAGAGTTCAGGAGACACAGCCTCTGATTTACATGACAGGGGCTGTAAATGGCTCTCTAATTTGCATGTTGATGTATGTCCGGCAGCAGATGTATGTCAGCACCCTGCCAAGATCTTCAAACTGTCTCAACAAAAGAAGATTCTCCAAAGAAAAGTTAAAACGTGCCTTAAATATTCCACGTAAAGTAGCCCTATACACACACCTTCTTTAAAAAGCCTTCAAAGGAGCCTGGAAGTCTAAAAATCCACTTCTTTTCTCCTGTAGGGATGTGAACCGCCCACTAGACACCCAGAAATATCATTGTGCTGCTTAGCAGCTCGACTGGTTCCCCAGGTCGCATTGAACCAATGGAGCAAATGTAATGGCTTAAAATTCTCACATTTATCTCAGGGCAGCCTGTCTGTTGTTCCGGTTTTAAGGGGGTTAGAGCTGATAGTGGATTGAGGACACACCACTAATGCCTTTGAGGAGGGAATAACTGTGATGTTAGGGCCATAGACATGTTAAAACTAAAACTGACCCTTGAGTGTTCGAGATGTGCAAGCCCCATTAAGCCCTTAATGCCGCAGTCATTTTAGAAAATAACTTTAATCTCTGTCTTTCTCTCTTCCTCCCTTCTACCTCCATCTCTTGGGTCACCTAGTTTTCCCTTCAAATCCAGCATATTAAGTAAAAAATGTGGTATTCTGTTTATGGATTCTGGGGAGGACCTGGTCAGCGCTGACAGCCATGAGCTCAAATTACTCTAACATCCTCTCAGACCAGGCCACGGGCAGAACAGTTGAATCTCATTACTGTTCTGCCTCAGTCTGTTCTCGTTACTCGATATGCTTCCCCCAAAATTAAAGTTTGAGAATGAATGCGCTGATTTTAAACATGATCAAATATGACATGTAGTTTATGAAAGCATCGTACAAACGCTCCTGGACTGTCAACATAACAGCTGAATTGTTCTCTGCGCCAAAGCCAAGTGAGATTCTTGCCGTCTACTTTCATTGCAGGCACCGAACTCAAATTTAGGCATCCAAAATTAAGTGGAACCTCATACGTGACTGATTATGGAAAGCTTTACACAGGCAAGTGAAGCACACAGGCAGGGAAGGAAAGAGCACTGAAAAATATGCTCGAGCAAAAGTATCATTCCAAAAATTATAGTGCGAGTAAAGTACTTGTCTAAAAAACTACTTAAGGTAGAGTAAAATAGTAGCTTATTTAAAAGTACTTGAGTACTGCGCTGTGGAGTCTGAACACGGCAATTGAAAAATATAGAAAAAAAACTGTTTGTCAGAAAGAATGAAGAATATCCGTGTTGCCCAACAGTTTTAATTTTGACCTTTATCAGTGATAAAATGTAAAGGGGTTAATTTAAAGGGGTCATGAACTGGCTTTTTAAATTTTTTTATGTTGTTTTCTGTGGTCAACTTATGACGTCCGCTTGGTTTTTACATTCAAAAACATCAAAATGAATAAATAATAGGCTATTTCCCACCCTAGTTTTGAGCCTAGCTCAAAACGCTCGTTTTTTATGGGCATCTCGCACTGAAGACTTGGAAGTAAACGCCCACTGCTGTGAGTGGTTTAAAATAATCTAGTTTAAGATCCGACTGCTTGAAATCCTTGATCAGTCTCGAATTACCAGTTTAGAAGACCATATATATTATATTGACCATACGTCAATATCCGCCTTTTTAGGGCCTCCTTAAACGTCGGTAGATGATAGATTATCGGATCCTAACTCTACCCCAGACCTAAACCTACCCCGTCACCTAACTGACATTAAAGGTAAAGCGTCAGGTGACGGCCCGGGATCATCATATACCGACGTTTAAGGTGGCCCTAAAAGGCGGATATTGACATATGGTCAAAAGACGTCCCAAGACGTCAGTTATATGACTTCTTGGGATGAGACTGTGTTACAAGATCACACCGAATGTATTAGTTGACTTTAACAAAAGTTAATATATGCTATAAAATATATTTCTCATAGTAAGTTAGTTAATAAACTATGTTGAATGTTTGTCCATGTTATTTCACAGTGCATTGACTAATGTTAAGTTAAAACTTTAGATTTTAATAATGTATTAGTAAATGTTGAAATTAACATGGTCAATAAATTAAGATTAATATGCCTGACTTTATGCCTGTGATGAAAAAGCTGAATTTTCAGCAATCATTACAGAATTTTTCTAATATGCTGATTTGCTGTTCAAGAAACATTTCTTATTATCAATGTTGAAAACAGTTGTGCTGCTTAATATGCATTTTCTGAAACCATTTTTTAGGATTATTTAATGAATATAAAGTTAAAATAAATCAGTCTTTATCACTTTTGAACATTTGTGTAGCCTTTCTGAATAAAAAGTTTCTTTTTAATGAATAAAATTACAAACAAATTGTTGATCCTAAACTTTTTAATCCCATTAAGCATAAATAAGATTGTATGTTATATCTGATTGCATTATGAAATTTAAAATATTATCAATATTAACTATTGTTTTTTTTTTAACAATAATAAATTAGTAGTATTAACAACAATAGCAAGCATACCCATGATGCCTTAAAGTGCTTTGTTTTTGGAACAGAGCTTAGGCTATGCAAGTATGTTTAACAGTCCTTGTAACTGGAGTGTTTTTGCATTTATTTGTGTCCATATGTCTTAAGGAGCCATTTCATTTGTTTACAGATTGTTTTGCTCATGTGAGAAGCCAGAAGCATCATTACGCAACTACGCTGCATAATAGTCATTAGCATCTATATAAAGCAGGTCAGCAGTGCCCTGAGCTCCACAGATCCTGAGTCAGCCTGTGTGCGTTAACCCCAGTGGAAAGCTCAGTCAATGCAAGTCTCATAACATCTGACCTCGAAAAACATCCAGGGTCAGGTTAAAAACAACCCAGACCCAGCCATTAGGAGCAAGCCATATCCTCACAAGACCCATCATCAAACTGGAAAGCTGAAATAGTCATCAACCAAAACAAGTTCTAAAAATGTGTCGACCAAACACTGGCAGTTTATTTGTGTTCTGCAGCATAGACATTTCCCATAATAAGCTGATATTGCACTCCTCCAGGTAAAGGTGGCGGAGGACGAAAAGAGAAAAGTTACACCACATCAATTGCAGCACATTTGTGTGTGTGCGCATGCACCTCGTTTCTGATTTTCTATTTGTCTATGTCAATTTTGTTGCCGAACGACAATTTATGTGGCATGTTTTACATGAGAGTTTTTCTACACCTGATTCCCAAGCTTGTGCTATGAAATATTCATTCTTATGCGTTTGTTCGCTTTTTATTTCTTGGTAACATTTTTTACAGGAAAGCCGCCAACCCTCAACCAATTGTGACTTGTGTAGTATTTCCCTGTTGCCCCTCTAGATATATGCAGATAATATATTTCTGCTGATGTTGTATTTGTGTCGGGGAGAGCCCCATCCAACCCTCACACTTAACTTTTCGTAGCAACGGCTATTCATACTGTAGGTTGAAAGGCCTGCACTCCTTTTATCAATTTGAATGAGCCATATCGCATATCAAGACCATCACTTTTTTTTTTCGCTTTGTTTTTTGTCCTTCAGGGGAACACAAAAAGAGTCAAGTTTAAGAATGTTCTGGTTGCTCTTTTCCCTGCAATTACAATGAATAGGGATTGGAGCTTTCAAACTTCAAAAAAAGGACAAAAGTGTCTTGTTTTTGTATTACTTTTCCTCCGCTGATGGTAACCTGCTGAGAAAACATCACATGCGAAGGTCAATGGCATGGGTTCACAGCTGTGTGCAAAGAGGTCTTTTGTAAAAGATAAGTTCTGGATTTGGGCACCTATTATTGGCGTTATCATTTGTCTTGCACAATAGACTCTACATTTAACCGGGTTGAAGGCGAGCCATTGATTCTGCTTATCTAATGTGCTTTTTTTTTTGTTTTCAGCCTCCAATTGATAGGTTTTGTGTACCATCAATTATTTAGTTAGAGATTAATTTCACTGTAGAATTTATGTGTTGGAAAAGCTCTCAGCAATCAGATAACATTTAGAAGGCCTCGGGCCGACCGGGAGCAGGATAAGATTGGGAAAGGGAGTCTGAAACAACACCCATAAGCTTTATCGAGCCAAACCTCATCAAATTCCCCTCAGAGTTGCCCAGTCGAATGGGTTTGTCATTTCCCTTTCAGCAGAACCCCCCCAGTTTTCCTTCATTACCCACAAATAGTGCAGCTCAACCTTTATTGAACAGTCCTAATAGTCCTCCCACATCCAGTTTAATTCTGTCCCTCTCAAAGACTATATGCTCCGTTATGCTATGCTAGCCACCTAACATCATGACAACACTCATTTGATCTCATGTCCAAAAATGTACACTTATCAGACAGTAATGGACATAAGAATGGAAGAGAAGTAAAAACACCAGCGGCATTAATTATTAAAAAAAAAAAATGACCGATTAAATCTAACATTAAATATAAAGTTAAGTGTTGTAAATAAGTTAAATAAAAAAGGCAAGACTTTTTAAAAATATATATATATATATATATATATTTCTCACAGCATGAGTCTACACATCTTATTCATTTTTGAACTATTTTTGGCAAATCAGAAAAATAATGTGGAAAAATGATTAAGCAGTAAAGCTAAAGTTACAATACTCTTATAAAAATAACAATAATAGATAATACTTAATGGCAGTGTTGTAGTCGAGACCACCTTACTCGAGTCCGAGTCGAGACCGAGACCAGAGAGAGTCGAGTCCGAGTCAAGACCGAGTCCATAGAGAGTCGAGTCCGAGACCAGAGATGGTCGAGTCCGAGTCGAGACCGAGACCAGAGTTTAAAGAATATGATCAGTTTAGGGTAAAAAGGCCACATAGTAGGTGGTGTTAAAAGTAATTTTATTTCAATTTGTCATGCGCAGTAGCTCACTAGAAAATCACTAATCACTGGGCATGTCAATCAATTGAAAGAAATATTTTATTAACATACATTAATAATCATGAAAAATATTTTGAATTGAACTTGAGTGGACTCGGGAATAATTCCGAGTCCTAAAAAAAAAATGTTCGAGTACGAGACAATTCCGAGTCCAAATGCACACGAGTCCATGACAAGACCAAGATCATTAAAATATGGTCTCGAGACCGAGTCCGAGACGAGTCCGAGTCTCGAGTACTACAACACTGCTTAATGGTTTTCATTTCACTCTTTTAATGAGGCTAGCTTATGATTTTTCCAACACTATCTCACGACCAATTCGTACAATTCGACGCATGATTAAAAAGTGTCTAATTCGTACGACCTCACTCTTTGTCTAAACCCACATGATGGTTGGGTTTAGGGGCGGGGTAAGGGGTAGGTCATTTGTACGAATTCATACGAATTGGCCAATTCGTAAAATATGTACGATTTAGCAAAATCGTATTAATTCGTATGAGTGAGGTCGTATGAATTGTTACAAATTAGCCACTTTTTAATCATTCATCGAATTCGTACGACTTGGTCGTGGGATCGGGTTGGATTTTTCATCATCACCTTTTCAGGACAGTTGTATTACCCTATTTTTTTAAAAAAAAATTAAAATATCAAAATGAAAACATCGTCATCTTTGTTTTAGGAATTGCATTGAGTATTTTTGAATAAACCAATAAATGTAATACATGTGTGGCATGTGTTGATTCTAAATGCATTTAGCTAATTATTTTAATAAAAGTACAATTTGAGCTCAAGTTGTCAACAAGGCTGTACAGCATCTGTTAGTCAATATCAGACCGGGCCCATCAAGGTGTCATTTTGTCCAAACATCAATAAGAACTAGAGGTCTTCAGATAAGTTTCTCTAACATAAGATAATAGAATGGACTGATCAATAGTCTAGAGCTGGAGAGATTCAGTGATCTCGATAGGGGGGGAACTTAGTCGAGGCAGTTTTAATTCAATTGGCATCAATCCTGTTTACATAGTGTTTTGTCCGGGATAGCTCAAAGTGAGGTCATCTTTAATGAAGACAAGGACTTAATGAAATGCTAGTGAGATTCCTCCGATCATAAATCAAATCTGTACGCTCAAAGTCAAAGACCGGCTGGTTTCATAAGTAACTTCCATCGACAGCACTCTTTAGGTGTCCAAGAAGTCGTCAACAAACTGGAAGCTTAAAGCGCACAGTGTTTAGATGATATCCTAGAATTTTCAGCCGCTCGTTGAAACGGATTCACAGCAGCCGCTTGGGAAAAGATCTTAGCACATGCAGTATCAGTAGCATGACAAATGACTAGATCCTTGCAAAAACCTCAAATCAATCACATGTGAATGTTTTCAGCTCCTGTACCATGTGCATTAGCAAATCCGATCAATGAAAAGATCTCCAACATGTCTAAGTGTGGCTGATTGATGGGTTCATTCACTAGTAGCCTCAAGCTGTGGAGCGAAGCTTCGGTGTCTAAAAACGCACTTATGATATTCAGCGTTGAAAACAGCTGATACATTACAGAGTAAACTTGAGCGACTTAGCCAAGACGTCGCTGCCGTTCAGGCCAACATTGATATTTTTATGGAAATGACATCTTATTTAACATAACATAATAAACATTTAGGAAGGCTGCCAGAAAAGCAGAGAGAGGTTTGGCAAGCAAACAAGCTTTTTTGATTATCCGTGTACTTTAGTCCTGAGAAACGGCTCATTAGCTTGTACTTTGTTGAGACTGAGTTGCCCTATTAAGGGTAGGCATCAAGTTTTAAGTGAAGTCTCATCGATGGTTGGCATTATCATGGGAGCCTCAGTGACTGGAACACAATGGAGAAGAACAGCATTGGCTACATCTAAGTGAAAAAGCAAAGGAGCATTTGTTGGGCACGGCTGCCTGCAGAGCTTTGAGAGTAAAAGATGAAGAAAAACGCAATTGCGGTGAATAAAAGGGCAGCTTTTTTTTTTATTGCTGGCTTTGAGCCACCTGACCTCTTGTTAAAGGAAGCCAGAGGAAGTAAACTTGTCTTTATACTTTAAAAGTAATCCACAGGGCAAGGTCCTGAGAAAACCCCACAAATCAGTGTTTTTTCCGCCTTGTTGCTTCATCCTGTTGTAAATGAGACGTTCCTCAGAGGACTCGTGCTCCATTTCATATGCAGATATTATTCTTACCGCCAACACACGTCTTTCTCCAGATGTCTTTGGGAAGGAAAGGTGACAGACGTTTCTGCAGTTACGCATCCCTAAATAGGCCCGAGAGGACTCGAGTCTGAATGAACGATGACCCGGGTGGGTGGATGATTTAAAGTCTCACATTTAAGATCAGAGAGAAACGCATAGGTCTGTAAAGTCGGGAATGCTGTAGATATGTCTTCCATTAAAATGGCTAATGGGGCTTTAGTTGCATATTATGAGCTGGAGTATTTCTTTGATAGACAGGATGACCGCATGCATGAAGAAAATCAAGTCTTTTTGAATTACAATGAAGGATTTTTTTTTTTTTTCGTGGCTCTAAAAGAAAGTTCTCTAACCAGGGATGGCATAAAAAAGAAAAAATCCAAATGAAACCAACAAATGTATTTCTTTAAAAAATAATAATAATCTAATTTGGGTGGGCTTTTAACCACGCTGCTGGATGTGTATAGCTGTGAAACATGCGGAGTTATTCTAATCAAGCTAGCTGGATTGCTCATTTAACTCAGCAGGCAATTGGTTACTCAATTAACCCAGATGGTAGCTCATATTAACTAAAATTCTGGGTTCATTTTTACCTTAAATTGCTATTTTTATCATTTTTTTTTTTTTTAGATAAACCTGTAAATTGTGACAAAGACACTTAAGAATTTATATAACATCATGCTAGATAAGGACAGGTTAGATTTTAATTTGATGGCAGTTTATTGACAAATTCCTTACAATTCGATAACTGTTAATGAATTTGACATTAAATTAAAGGATTAGTTCACCTCAAAATTAAAAATTCCTGATAATCGAGTCACCCCAGTGCCATCCAAGATGTTCATGTCTTTCTTTCTTCAGTGGAAAAGAAATGAAGTTTGAGGAAAACATTTCAGGATTTTTCACCACACAATGAACTTCAAGCGCAACCAACATGTTAAAGTCCAAATCAATGCCGTTTCAAAATGCTCTGAGGTGCTTCAAACGGCTCTGCGTGTTCCCAGCTGAGGAATATAGTCTTATCTAGCGAAACTAAAAAAATAAACATTTATATACTTTTAAACCACAATTGTTCGTCACGCGTCACATCATCTATCCAAGTTACTTGTCTGTGCGTTCAAAAAGGCAGGGAAGGGCGAAAAAGTCCATCTCATTTTCTCCCGTTTTCTCCTCCAACTTCAAAATCGTATGATATTTGTTTTAATTTATTATTATTAAAAAAATAATAATAATTGTGTTGTTTCCAACGATGACGTAACGCCTGGCCTGTCGCTGACAGGCACAAGAACATATTTTCATATAAATATATATATATATACACACACACACACACTTTTTTTTAATCCCCGATTCCTCTGGGAACACGCAGAGCCGTTTGAAGCACCTCAGAGCCTTTTGAAACGCCATTGATTTGGACTTTAACATGTTGGTTGCGCTTGAAGTTCATTATGTGGAGAAAAATCCTGAAATGTTTTCCTCAGAAAATGTAACTTCTTTTCCACTGAAGAAAAAAAGACATGGCATTGGGGTGAGTCAATTATCAGGAATTTTTAATTTTGAGGTGAACTAATCCTTTAAGTATTCATTAAATATTGATAAAAAAAGGATTTAATAGGTGTTATCCGTGTCTTAACAGTACATCTATCAAAGTATTGCATGCTCAAAATCTGTGTAAAAAAACTAATAATTTTCATGCTTGCAAAGTAGTAAAGAAAAAAAAAAAGCATTTACTTTGTCTTCTCCTCTGACATTAGAGTTTTCCCATCAAGCAAGTGACACCTTCCACTAGTCCCAGTCCTTCCGCCACAATGCCACAGCACATGTCATATTTGAATATTAACATTGGTCTTGTCATTGGTGTAAGGAGTCTCTGATAACCATACTTAAGTAAATCTAGAGATATCTTACCGAGAAAATCACCAATTCCAAACTTGAGTAAAAGTCATACAATAGCCTCTTGAACATCTACAAACACTGAAGTCTGAGTTATGCTCAAGTGCTCAAAAAGGGCATAAGTAAACCAACATACTTCAAAAAGGTCTTTTCAGTATAAGGGATAAATGAAATAATGTTAAGTAAAATTAAATTACACTGGATGTGCTGGCTTCGGTCTCATATGAAACGCCTGTGATACAGCGACTATACCTGCTAATGCTCCCTCATTCAAGTGACCTTGCTGTGAGTATAAGGGCAAAAGGCTCAACAGTAGCACCTTCAATGCCCTGTAGATGGCGATATCACTTCTTTGGTAGCAGAAATAAACAGCTGCAGAAAAAGTTAGGTGCCATAATTCAAAATGTTAGAGTAAGGGTTGCATTACTCAGTGTATTGGAGTAAAGAGGGATTCAAAAATGTAGCCAAGTAGAGAGTAAAAGTTGCTAATATCCTTGATATTCAGTCAAACTACAAAGTATACTCAAATACAGTAACTAATTACATTTACTCAAATACTGTACACCCCTGCCATCACTTAGTAGAAACACAAATGGCATTGCTTTAGCCAAAAGCCTGAGGTCCCTTTCCTGCCCCAGATTCTCGGCTTCAGGATTGGGTAGGGGAATAGATCAGATTAGTTAATTAGACAGATTTGAGCTTGTTAATTCTTGTCCCAGAGTCTTCAGACATGTTCCTCATCCATCTGGTAAATGACCCAAGAGAAGAAGTGGTTTAATCGTCCCTCTCTCTGTACATCTTAATTAACTGCAGATCCCTCCTCTTTACTGGATTTCAGCTGAGGCCTGAAAGCATATTGCGGATATGAAGGATTTTTTGTCTCTCGCCTCGTCTCACAAACATTCTGGTTTGACTCAGGTCATGTACCTGTTTGGAGGAACACCTGTTAGACATTTAACTCTTAACACTTGAGTGAAAGTTAAAAAATAAGCACAAACATCTTTATTTAATAAACCTGAATCTGAAGTGTGTTTGTGCAACATGACTAAAATTTATATATTATAAAGGCTGTAATACCAGTAAGCTGGCCACAAGTAATAAGGGTGTTGGACTTGAAGCAACGTTGCACAGATCGATCGGTGTATGACATACGAGCCTGTTCTCATCCCAAGGCGTCATATACGCCGCTTTTGCCAAAGCGTAGACATCCAACGCACATGGCACCCTTTAGCGTCAAATGAGACGCAGATATATATGGGGCAGAAGACGCCTCCTAGTGGACTAAACCTAACCCTACCCCATACCTAAACCCACCATGACCAAAGCGTCTCATTTGTTTACATTTGTTTAAAGAAAAAAAAAAAAAAAAAACTAGTGCCCAAAATGTAAGTTACTTAATATTAGCTTGTTTATTGACCTGCAATATAAGAACACTGGCAATTGTCCTGTTTTTTTAAATGTCAGCACAGCTGCGATTACCTGCATCACTCAGGCACTGTTGCTTACGTGACATTGCTTAAATTTAACAATAACATTCTTCATTTTTTATTAACTTCATTAGTAAAGCTATAAATATCCTACTTTTTTGAGCCAATGTGTTGGTTATAAAAAAATAAAATCCAATACCAAACAAAACTCTCTTTATACAGTAGCGTATTACCACTATTCAGACGATATATAGACGGTCTTCGGTCATTTATGACCGGAAAATTTTCTGCTTTGAATTTCTAAAAATCACAGCGTCATCGGAATGTTACGAAACTTGGTGACTTTTATGGCATTATGTATGTGAACACACTAAAAAATTGAGGTCATGATCTGAGCATGCTAAGTGGTCTTAAAAAAATAGTCACACTTGTGGTCTTTGGTCAAAAATGACCCCCAAAGGAAATTAATGGGAAATTGACAAAAACACAAAAATTCACAAATTTTATTATTATTATTATTTTTTTTTTTTACTTTTTTTAAAAATAAGAAATCGTTTTTGAGATTGTTTCAACTATATATTCAAATCCACCAAAAAAAAAAAAAAAATGTGTTTGTGTTCATAAACAGCTTGGGAATTCACATGCCTCTCCATAGAGTGCTATACATGCCATCTAGTGGTTACACCATGATTCTACGATTTTCTCTACACTGTAACCAGATGGTGCTAATTTTCTTCAAAAATTATATTTTTTTTCTGAAGGCCAAGACTCTATATTAAACTAAAATACTGCATTAATAATTTTTGGAAAAAAAAAATATATATATATATTATATATAAATACAATATATATATATATATATATATATATATATATATAGAAAAAAAAATATATTTTTCCATGGCAAAAATAGACCATAAATATTGCATAAATATTAATAAATTCAATCAAATTGTCTCAAAATACTTTTCATTTGTAGGTGTCCGGTCACTTCTGATCGGGAATGCGAAGGATGTGACTCCGAAACGAAGACCGTCTGAGGGAGATATATATATATATATGCTCACTGCTCAACACCTAAGAGACATGCCAGTGAAAAACAAGAAATTTGTGAGGAAAGTAATCATGTATATTTTCTAAAAATAAAACTGAACACCTCCATATTTTTTTTATTTTTTTTTTATGACAGTGGTTTATGACAGTGGTTGTGATTGTGTCAGGCTGTGTCATCTGCATCTTGTAGAGTAGCAGCTGGGGAGGGAGGATGAGCGGCCGGGTAGACCACTGCAATGCCCACACACCAAATCCTCCTTCCTAACCAGTCTAATGAGTTCTGATGCTAAACGTGCGCAGTGGCAGGGTCATTTTGCAAAGAGACAAGAGGCAGGGCCAAGGAAACGTTTACTTATTTAAATGGAAAGGTCATTACTGCAGAGACACAAAGGGCCTTTGACAAATGAAGTCAAAGCCACTTAATGTCCGTTCCTCGAGCGAATGACCGTATAATACATAAAACCGCACTCAAATGCTTTTGGGACTCAGTACAGATGCTCAGGGCTGGCACACTGAACTTCCTTCCACTATGGTTCCCAGAGATAGAAAATTAAATGCTGTCTCATGTTTAATTTTTCATTATATAGTCATTTTACACTAAACAGCGTAAAAGATTTAATTGAATGAAAAGGTAATGTGTTTTCTCTTCGCTGTTTGAGTAATTAGATCGGTAAGCCGTCATTAGCACTGTATTAACTGCAGAACACACAGCCATCGGGCAGGGAGAGAATTGACTTCTCCCCATATACTGTACACACACTCTTAGCTATAAAAATGAGGACATGCCCATTTACTTCTATTGTTTTTATATACAGCTAATTACAATAGCTGACTAAGCTTAACCTATGGTCTCAGTCCTTTTTTTAAAGGTGCAGTGTGCACTTTTTAGCGACATCTAGTGGTTTGGTTGCAAACTGCTCAGCCCACTGCTCACCCCTCCATCTCGAAGAAGCTACGGTGGCTAAAATGGGACAAACATATCGTAGTCTGAGACAGCAGAGAATAGCCAGAGTGAGCCAAGGGTGTGTAACATTGTCACTGTTTCTGTACCACAGTCCATTATAAACCACATCATGGATAAAGTTTACAAAGCCATAGTCAGGTGAGGATAAAGGGTCTTAATATAGAATATAATAATAGTAATCAGCTGATTGTCTCACGAATGTAACCAGAACATTTATCCCCACTAAGCAAACCCATAATACAGCGAGGGAGAAGAACCACATGAAACTATGCAACTATATTTTATAAAAGTTTAGCTGGCTAAATATGAGATGTTACTATGGCTGAGCTGGTTAAAGCGTAAAGCCTTTAAACTCAACACGTTCGCATGAGTGCAAAGGTGCACGCGGCAAAAATGACATGTTTGTCCCCTAGACATCATTTATTACACACAATACGACTTTTTTTTTGCTCTGATTTTGAAAACTCACTTACTGACATTGTTAGAAACATTTTATTTTAGCTAAAGTATTTGTTTAAATAATGTGTGTCTTTTGCCCCACGCTGGTGAGCCTCTAAGCCCGTGTGTGGGGTAAAAGCATTTTAATTGATTTATTTTCACAAAAAATCTGTTGCTCCATAAATGATCAAATGCAAACATATTTTTCTGCAATCATACACTATGGGAGTAGTGAAAAGCAAAAATGTTTCTTAAAGTGTGCCTTTAGCCCCTTTGTATATATTTACTGTAAGTACCATCCAAAAGTACTATCTGATTAAAGTGACTAGATGAACATAATGAAATATCAGGATATAATGGCTGCGCTTGAACTATTCGAACATTTATATCCCACAATGGGCTGAAAACAAGAGGAAATGAAAAATCTGATCTTTAGATACATTCGACACTTTGGTACATTTCAAACTGAAGTTAAAACTAATTATCATCGAGACACGGCTCATAAAACAGACTGATTTTATCAGGACATCTGGTCACCCTATAACCAATCACTGCAGATGGATATAGCATTGGAGGGATTCTCCTCTCTCTCGCTGATGCTTGTGCTGCTGAGTTTCCTCAGGCAATGATACTACAGCTGTCACATAGGACATTTCCACCAGTTACATGACACACACACAGAGCACATGGTGGTCACATACGTTGCCCCACAGGAAACACGTGCAAAGGGTTTAGATTCAGCTGATGGTTTTCTTAGGTGTGTGTGTTCAGGGATGCAGCTATCAGCTTTGAGATTAAAATATATATTTATAAGGAATTTCCTTCCCAGCTTCTTTTTTATTGGTGAAATAATCTACATAAGAAAGTCTGATTCTGTCACTTCAGAACCAATGGCTAGGCTATTCAATTTGAATGGAAACATATTAATGCATTCTAGCTCTCCATATGGCAGAGTCAGACTTATTTTTTTTGCAATGGAAAATTTCTTCATTCACAAAACATGCGTGACCAAAAAAAAAAAAAGTAGAATTTCTTTTATATTCTAGGTAGACTAAAACATGAGCACTTTCTTAAATGTCTTTTAGGAGTTTAACGTGGTTACAGAGATCCACTCGAAAGTGTTTATCTTACTGTAGGTTGGAGTGTCCTAATGGAAGAGAGGTCAAGGTCAAAAGTTGAGAGCCTTTAGGCTGCTAATGCAAAAGCTACCGGAACCATCCATTCCATTACATGCTCTAATATCTGTCTGCCTTTCAGAGAGATGATTAGAAATCACTTACAGAGTGATGCCCAAGGCCCTTTGATGGCCACTGATTAAAGTCTCGGTCCAGGGCCGCTGTCATGACCTTTACTCTATTAGCTTTTGCTTATAGAAAATCAACTAGCTAAAAATATGCCAATAGTGAAGTGCAATTCAGACACAATCCCTCCCCGAGCCCACATTCACTCTCATTTGTGAACTTCAAATGAAGTTAAAAACAACATCAGACATTAACCAATAGGAGGAGAACAGCTTGGTTACCATGGTCATCCATATAGCAGAATTAGGGAATGCTTACCTGCAATTGAGAGAAATTGTTCCTTCCGAGTAAAAGCAATAATGATTGAGGAAAATAATAGCGCCCTCTCACTTTGATGCTGCAAACAGGTGAGTTCATCTCTAATGCAGCGAAAAAAGGAAATTGATGGCCATTCGATGTAATCCTTTTTCTTCTATTGAATCATTTCCCTCTGTTATTCAATTAGAAAGTTCTTAATCTGTGGAACAGGACTGGTTGGATTTTGGATTAGAGGTAATCTAATTTAGCCACTCTAGAGAGCGCTTGTTCTCCCTCCCTGGTGAATAATAAACTTTCCAGACATTGAAAAAGAGCAGCCATTTCAAACAGTGGGCAGACAGAAATATCATCAAGCAAGCAAACAAACATACCGCCATTAAACGTCAGGCCAGTAACGCTCTGAATATTTGCAATTAGATAGAAATTATACAGCTGTAAACCATAAACTCACTTTGGCTGGAATTAATGGCATATGATCCAAGACACTACTGACTGTTTGTGGGTTTCAACATGTTCTTGCGGATGCTTTCAAGACTATCACAAATCATTTTTACAGTTTCGACAACATTATATGCATGTTAGCAAGCTAATCTCGGTGACAACTCCACAAAAATAAAGCACAGCAAGGCAAACCAATGGACAAACTCAATGAATGCACAATCTTTTGCTACAATGAAAAGCAACTGGCCCAAAACTCTCTCATACTCGCCAAAGGCCCTTAACAATAAACCCGAAGTTCAGGGCTCAACAAAAAACCCTATTTACTGAGATACTGCGAATGGCACATACAGGCATTACTGGTGCATTAAAGAAATAGTTCATCATTTACTCACCCTCATGTCGTTCCAGATGCTTCTTCAAAAGCTGCTTGAAAACCTCTAGATTCCTACATCTGGCAGTTGATCATGGAGAATCAGCAGTCTTATCCATTGGCTGGGTCCATTTGGTTCTCCTGGTTTGAGTTTCACCATACTGTCCATTGTGTGACCCTTAACCCGGCTGTCGGTGCTCAGTAATTCGGTTTTATCTCACATCCCGTCCGCCGATCAAGTTAAACGGCACCTGCAATTGACCGCCAACCCTTGAGCATGAGCGTAGAGGGGCATCCAGTGAACAGATGGGGCTTGAATGGATTGGTGTCCGATCAGCTTTAAACATTACATCAAATTACACTACATTACTATCCTGTGCTCCCAGATGTGATTATCATACAAATGGACGATTGTTCATAATGCGCTCATGATCAGGCAGGAAGGATTCCATTTCGGTGCAAAGTCAGAGCCAGAAAGCATTTTAGCACAGTGAGAGATCTCACTCGCATATGGCTTTCAGCCATGAAGGAAGGCTGCTTAGAGGTTGCGCTCAATATGATGAGGGTCTTTTTGGAAGTAGCGGAGTGCTGGTGAAAAAACCCAAGATGACAGGCCTAGGGAGATAAGAGCAGGCACCAAGTGACAGTTCGGATGTCAAAAGCAGCTATGCATGACCCAACACGCTGCATGAATCTCCACCAAATAACCTCGCTTATCTTCTGTCGCTGCCATCAAAGAAATGCCAGAAGAGACCAGTTTGCTTTCCCCCTTTCTTCTCCCTCCTTTTTTTTTTCTTCTCCAAAGTGAGTACTGTCTTTTAGTTGAAGCAATGCCTCTAAACTCTTCTGCTGAAAGGATGTGTTCCTGCAAGTTTAGCTCTGAACACCTGAAACACCCAATCAAGGGCTTCAGGATTACTCTACAATTACATGCAGGTGTGCTGGAACTGCAGCCTGGCAGCCCTAGTAGCACTTCATTGCAGTACACCAGCCTTTCTCAAACTTTTTTCAGTCAGGGCACCTTTCAAAAGTGCATAAAATCTCAAGGCACCCCAGTGTAAAATATAATTTAAAAACACTGCATAACCCAAATTTAAATGCAAATGTCTTGTTTAGTTAGACAGAACAGTAATGAACAGAGCATAATATGAACTGTAAATAACAATAATAATAAAAACTTTATAGCACCTTTAAAAACACAGGTTTGGAAAGTAATTCACAAAATAATTAATCAGAGACACAAATGCTATAAAACCGTAAGAGGTGGACCGCCCAATACAAGAACCCAATAACAAATCCAGACCAGGAGAACTCAAATGAAGTGCAGGATGCAGATAAAATAAAATAAAAATCCCCGTCTCTTGTGGGGATTTTCTTTTCAAAAAACGATCCATAATGCTGTAACTAAAGTGGCCTAAATTCACGTTTATTTTTACGTTTCTGTCAGTCTGAGGTGTTGCTATAACGCGTTGCTATGGATTGCGTCACTTGCGTCAAGTTGTGTGCGTCTTGCTTCGGTCTTGTGAGACGGATTTTTTATGATTAATTTTATATATTTATCTAAAATGAATTTACAATTTTATTAATATGTTCATATGTTTAAAAAGAAGAATGTAAATTCAAATATATTTATATATGAAATGTCAGCTGTTTTTTTTTTCTGGGGTTTTTTTTTTTTTCACATTTTTTTTAGCCTACGTAATTTTTTGGCTGCACCCCTGACACAGCTAGGGGGCACCCTAGTGTGCCGCGGCACCCACTTTGAGAAAGGCTGCAGTACACAAATGCAAATGCCCATTCATGAAATATGTTTACACTTTTGAGATTTCTTGGTAAACCTCAGCAGTCCTAACTCTGAGTAGCCTCAATCTGAATGCTCTCTCTGGACTAGGGCTCTTAAACCAATACTTGCACATTACAGAAAGATTCTTGAAACTGCACAAACTCTTTATAAAGCTAAAGCTGCTTGAGGACCTGTGAAGGTTCAGGAAATCAAACCAATATCACCTCCCACAGCTGCTTTCATTGATTTTTTTTTTTTTTTTTTTGGTTAAACTAATATTTCCAAAGCTAATATGCTGTAGCCCTTGGGGCCTTTAACTTCTAGTGTTTAGAGCTGTAGCTTCTTTGGCTCTTGTGAAATAAGCTCATACATAAGAAGATACTCTGTTTCATATTAACTGAAACGCTTCATAGCAGAGAAAGAGAGAGAAATAACAGAGGACTGGACAGAAAAGCGATTTGTCGCAGTTGGTGTAGCCATGGTGATGAGAGCAAATCTTTTTGCTCCACTCTGAGACGGCAGCCTCTTGTAGATGACATTTTCTGTGAAAAAAAATCAAGTCAAGCGATGCCCTTTACCATTAGTGAAACAGGGCACACAAAGAAACACAGGCTACATTGACTTACCCTGACATCCATTATCAGATTTGTCTCTAACTAGTGTGGCAGGTCAAACATGTGCGCTAATATTTTGTTGTCCGAATACAAATCAACAACAGACTGCTATGGCGAGGTAAATGCACCATCCTTTGAAACTATGGAGAGGAGGATAAAAAGAGACATTAATAGGATATCCTGGGGGAAGTTAAAGACTACTGTGAAAGCACCCACCCTCAACACACACGGGAACCATCACCATCCGCAATCAAGACAAACTGCCCATCTTGTTAGACAGCCCCGCAGGCCGCAGCCGTAGTGGGTATGATTAGGCTTTGGGCATAAAGAAACTACATAAACAAGGAGGACACTTTTACGGAAAACAGAAACACCTGTGTCATTATCACGTGTGAATCAGCTCTTCAGATCCACACAGCATGTAAACATTTACATGAATCATGTACATGTGTAGCTAATGCATATTTAACAGATGGGGAACTCTGTATATCATTTGCACTTCTTTGGTCTTGATGGTGGATTTGTCCTGAATCCCCTGTGGAGTGGTTCCTGGAAGAGACATGTTGATATACTCTAAGAAAATGGAGCTTCGTCATTTAAAAATCATGGTAAATTAAGCAAATTAAGAAATGTATTATTTCACTGTAAAAATAAAGTGTCAAGTATTTAAGTTTTAAAAAAATACAGTAAAAATACAAAATTACTAATGTCTGAGATATTTTCAAATGTTAAACCATAAAGCTTTTATTTTGGCAAACAAAAGTGTCACCAACTCCGAGTTAAATGATTGTTCAAAATAAAATCAGGTGAAATAAACATTAAATAACAGAAATTAATGCCCATGAAACTTCGCCGCTGCCGTAACAGTTTCAAATGATGTGAAACTGGTATGTTTGTACAGCTTTCTTTTTCTTTTTTTATTGAGGAAATATCAATACAAACAATAGAAATACAAAACACTTCAAGTGTGTGTTCTTTGTCAATTTTAGGCACAAATATGTACATTTCAGATGTGAACATGTACATTTTAGGTGCTAATATGTACATTTTAGGTGTTAATATGTACATTGTAGGTGCTAATAAGTACATTTTAGATGTGAATATGTACATTTTAGGTGCTAATAAGTACATTTTAGGTGTTAATATGTACATTTTAGGTGCTAATATGTACTTTTTATGTGTTAATATGTACATTTTAGGTGTTAATATGTACATTTTAGGTGCTAATAAGTACATTTTAGATGTGAATACGCACATTTTAGGTGCTAATAAGTACATTTTAGGTGCTAATATGTACATTTTAGGTGTTAATATGTACATTTTAGGTGCTAATATCAGTAATATGTACATTTTAGGTGCTAATAAGTACATTTTAGGTGTTAATATGTACATTTTAGGTGCCAGTATGTACATTTTAGGTGCTAATATGTACAATTTAGGTGCTAATAAGTACATTTTAGGTGCTAATATGTTAATTTTAAGTGTTGATATGTACATTTTAGGTTTTAATATGTACAATTTAGGTACTAATATGTACATTTTAGGTGCTAATATGTACTTTTTATGTGTTAATATGTACATTTTAGGTGTTAATATGTACATTTTAGGTGCTAATAAGTACATTTTAGATGTGAATACGCACATTTTAGGTGCTAATAAGTACATTTTAGGTGCTAATAAGTACATATTAGGTGTTAATATGTACATTTTAGGTGCCAGTATGTACATTTTAGGTGCTAATATGTACATTTTAGGCGTTAATATGTACAATTTAGGTGCTAATATCAGTAATATGTACATTTTAGGTGCTAATAAGTACATTTTAGGTGTTAATATGTACATTTTAGGTGCCAGTATGTACATTTTAGGTGCTAATATGTACATTTTAGGCGTTAATATGTACAATTTAGGTGCTAATAAGTACATTTTAGGTGCTAATATGTTAATTTTAAGTGTTGATATGTACATTTTAGGTTTTAATATGTACAATTTAGGTACTAATATGTACATTTCAGGTGCTAATATGTACATTTTAGGTGCTAATATGTACATTTTAGGAGCTAATATGTACCATTAAGGTACCAATATGCTGCCTTTGTATACAAAAGTGTACCTTTTCAAAAGAGGGTGGTATTTTTGGGATGGTACTGTTTGAGCCCACGAGGGATAGAGAAGTTGGAGTATAGAAGGAATCTTCATATTAAATATTGATGTGACAGGAAGCCCTTAAGTTCTCACAGAAGAAAACTGTTTGCAATTTTTAACACTGTTATTCAGGAAAGTACTGGGGAAAGAGAGTATGATGGGAATTTTGTCAGCTCCACTTTATGTTCTTTATGTTATACCCATTTCAGGTTCCACATCTAGAGTAGCCCACACTGAATCCACCGTACAGTTGAGATTACCTGAATTTCCGTCTTGTTACATAAACTTTTTTCTTCTTCCACAGAGGCAGTCAGGGTGTAGGTGCATAACCCGAGAGAGCTCTCCGGAGACATGACGAAATCGTGGAACCTTTGGTGTAACAACTGCCGCGTACTCACAAACATGCAAGTTAGTAGCCTTTTTTTTTTTGGGTTGTTGAAATCCTGAACAGTATGCTCTGGGCTAGAGCGCTTGCTGATGGTTTCCCTGCACACATAATGAATGACCTTTGAACAAAGATTCTGCACCACCTCTGATGAACATGTCACATGACAGCCATATGTGCATGTGAGTCTTTGACTCTCAATAGGGGACTGGATCCGTCAAGGTCCATTGCTTCTTTTGAAAGTCCAGTTTTATAATGGGATCTGCTGATATGTGATGTGGATGAATGAACAGAGATAAATATGAGTCCAAATGTCTCAAAGTGGCCTGAAAAAAAAAACCTCTTGGTGACCTTGGGAAGATAATACAAGAACAAACCTGTTAAAGTCAGCATGAAATAGAAGTTCCCCTCCTAATCTATTTATGTTTTTTTTTTTTTTTTTAGCAAAATCATGTACTGGATGCAGAAAGTAATCCTTTCTATTCACATACACAATATATTTTGTGTTTTTTTTTCAGGAGATCAAGATGAGGCTCGAGAATTTGTCTTTTTTGAATAACTTGGTTGACGACTTGGAATTTACTTCTGAAAATAATTCTTCGAAAGTACATTTGCTTGATATGTGGGTACAAAAAAAATGAAGACTGATCGTAACACTCTTTCTTGCTACTAGTTCATCCGATTCACTTAAAAAAGAAGAATTTGGAGGAGAATTTTTTGAGGAGAATTTGTGATTTTTAGTGAAAAATCAAATATTCTGAAAAATAAATTCTTGAATAGAGGTGGGTTGATGAAGCGTTTAACATCTCTAAAAAAGACACGGTCGGAATTGTTAAAGACTAAAAAAGCAAAAAAGTATTCTTTCACTTGTATTTTGACTCATTCACTGAAGTCTCATGTGATAAAATCAATTTTCAAAAAAAAAAAAAAACATTTATTGTCTTCAGATCTGGAGTTGAGTGAAATTTATTGACATTCTCCTTTGTGCATAAACACGCTATGAATTTAAAGGATTGTTTGGTACATGCTCGCTTTCAAAGTGATAGTCCTTGAGCGTCTCACTTAGTCCTATAAAAAATGGGAATTATCGATGTGGGAATTGTGCTCAGAGTAACAATGCTTTTAAAACATCTATTTTCTGTCATCCGAGAACTGGTAAAAAAAATATCAAATCAAATCTGTGATCACCTGCGTTTCTACTCATGTTGTTTATTTGATTCGTAGGATATGTGGGAAAAACGGTTGCAGATGGTGACTTTAAACACAATACAACTCCAAAGCTCGAGCCTTTTCGTATATTAAAGGTGATGTTTTTTCCCAAGCACCACCAACATGTCATAAAATGAGAAAGTGATTCAATGTGCAGGGTGATGAGTCAGTCAGTCATGTTACAGTGTATATGCTTTAGTCTTTTTAAACACATCTGTGGAAGACATGAAGAGTTCGTTTCCGTGTATTGTTTCGGAAGGGGATACGGCTTGTTTAAAGCAGAGTAATTAGAGGGCTACCCTGTGTGTCAATGATGAGGATGAGAAGAAAGGGAAGCTGATTGGAGAGCACTCATCTCAACACTTCCTGTCTGAATGCTTGCAAAAACGGAACCCATCTGTTTAAACAATGCACAATTACCATCATTTTAAACAGCTAAATTCGTTAAAGTGATTAGTCCTGTGTTTACCATAAGCAACACTCTGTACACAAGATAACAGGCTCATCTGCATATGCTAATTAGGGCAATTAGATATGCTCCACAGTGTAATTTCTATTCAACCAACCTACAGGCAGTTTTAGGAGATTATCAGAAATAATGAAATAAATCAAATCAATCACATAAAGGCTAAGATATGCGCAACAAATGGCAAGGGGCAGCCTGAGCGACAGATTTAATGTCACAAACAGCAGAAATAACAACTGGTCTATAACAACGGTCATCTCCGTTGTAAGTGATTACTAGCTTCCTGATTACATTAATGCGATCATGATGGACTGAGGGGAAAAAAAGGTACAATTCTGTATATCTCGGACCTCCCAGTGTTCACTGAAGTGGTTTGACAAATATTATTGGTCTTAAATGTAACATGTATAACATCTTCGAGCAGCAGGATTCTGGATAAATTGAGAATCACGATTCATGGCATGTCATTTACTAGAGGTCCTGACAAAATGTTTATGGCTGCAGTCTGTTCTCAAATGAATTGCTGTTTAAAAATTAATCAGTGATTTCACTCTTAGACATGGTTTAATACAATTCAAGGTCTTATATAGACTTCATCAGTCTAAATTAAAGCTTTCTAGGATGTTTTCTTCTGTGGACACGTTATGCGATAGACGCAGTCAAACGCCAGCATCACTAGGACATATGTTTTGGAAGTGTCCTAAGATTCGTTGTGATTGGATTTCAGTTTTTCAATTGCTGTCAAAGGTGTTGGGAAAACCACTAGACCCACATTTGAGAATATAACTGCACACTGTATTTGCAAAGTGAATTTTGTTGGGAGTTTGTGTCAATAGAAAATTTAATAAAGAGACTCAATGACTTTGTTTCATTGCTGGATCAGCATTTTTGAACAAATCTCTTAAATGAATGATTCAATGAATCACTCATAATGGCTGCGTCTGAAATCACTCTCTTAAGGTTCTCATTTTGAGTAAGTAATTACTTCACGACCACTTAAAAAGTATGTTCTATATGAATTAGGGATGTCAATTTTCACAAATTCTCATGATCAAACGTTTCAATTAACGATCGCAAACAGCATTACATGGTCTGCAAATGCGGCTCAAAAAGCTGTTCCTCACCAAATTAATAAGAATGTTTTTTTAATCTAAAAAAGGGCTAGGATTGTAAAATGTTTTGATGTGATTGATACATTTAATTATTTAATATATAAATAAAACGACAACTGCAACGCGCTTCAGATGCGTGCTCTTCAGAATGTGCGACTCTTGTGGACATGCCATAATAACGCACTGAAAACGGCAACTAATCCCAATGAATACACAACCAGTTAATAAAATAGTTTTCTCATGTTATGTAATATTACAACCCCCAAATTAACCATCATTATTATTAGTTATGCATTCTGCTGAATGAATAACCATTGAGCACTTAGTTAGCATTCATTTACTCAAAGAAACGCATCCTATTTGATTTTAATCCGATATATATATATATATAAAATAAACATAATATTACAAAATTTGCACAAAACAAAAGGCTGCGAATGCACACACAAACTTATAGTCATGATGAAGGTAATAAGGAATAAGATCGCTTGGGTGTTGTTTGAATCAAAATCACAATCTTTTTTTTACAATGAATGTTTCTCATTTCAATATATTTTACAATATAACTTATTCCTGTGACGGCTAACCAGCCATTACTTTGCTCTCTCCTACATGCACAAGGTTAGGAGAAGATACAGTTTTTTGGGTGATTTGATGGTAAATGGGCAAAGATGAAAGTGTGTCGTTTCCCGCAGTGTTGATTTTGTTGTTGTTGGGTGCATGATAAAAAGAGTAAACCAAGGCTCCATTGATTCTTTCCTCCCTCCATCCCTCAAGTTATTAATCAGGGCCTGCAGTCAGAACAGAGGACGTGTGGATAAACACAGAAGTGGATCAGTTTAATTTGATGCTCTGATGCGTTATCAGCGAGCAGCGACAGATATTAAACTGGAAAGCGCCATCGCTTAAATACAGAAAAGGAAAAGTCTCTCTGATCAGTGTGTTTAGATCAATGTTCTCCAACAGTTTTTGTATTTTTTACGCTAGATTACCTTGGAATCTAGTAAACCTGGTATGTAAATCCCTAACTGGGAATCACTGGTTTAGAGAGAGAGAGAAAGACAGGAGTTGCGTTCCAAATGACACACTATACGTGATGCACGTATACTGTACTCAACAGTTTAGTGTATGATTTTTTTTATCCGAGTCTGACACCCAACATTCCACACTTCGTTCTTTCTGTTAAGTGCACGTATCATCAAAGTGCACTTTTTCTTAGTAGAATTTTCAGTGTGAACATACTACTCATACCATTTATACTACAAACGTGCACTCTGAGAATCTTGGGATGTCAGGTGTGGTTAAGAGCCGTCCGAGAGGGCGTGGCAACTGAGACCGCCAGTACAAGATGGATAATTATAGAATCACCTGATGTTACCGTAGCAACAGAAACCCCGCTGCGCTGCGTTGCTACAGAGACACCCTCCTCTCCTGTTAGCACAACTGTGAACACTTAATCTGATCATTTTAGAGAGGTGCCATGTCACCTCCAGCACTTGTTGTCCTGATATTCATGACAGCAACTAACGCTTAAAGAAACGAGACAACGCTATTATACCAGACCTGATAACTTGGTTTCCTTCCTCTCATGACAGAGCGAGATTAGAGTTCTATCTATCTAACAAACCCTATGAGATAGAGGCTCGGGAAAATGGCTGACTTAAACACTACGGGTCTCGCTGTCTACGTAGGGAAGAAACAATCAAAATGCCAGTTCATAGAAAAAGAGAGGAGAAAAATGCCATCAGTTCTCTTGAAAATGACATTCCAAGCGTGCTAGATTTAAGAGATGTACAATTAATTATTTACAGGAGATTTTAATACTAAAACTGGCAATGAACGTGACTACATTTAGTGTGATGACTGAATATGGTAGATATTACACTGATTATTTTGAAAGGAATAGAAAATCAAAAGTTCAGTACTTTCGGTCGATGTCTTTTGACTTTGAATGTACACTTTGAAAACGGAAGAGTTGGAAAAGGTACGGATGGTGACGTTACATTTGTGCCTGCAATTGGATGCTTGTGTGATTTATTACTTCATATTCAGTGAACACTTTGCATATGTTAGGGATATTTCTGATCACTTTCCGTTAGAGCAAATAGGGTTGTTTCAAGGAATAAGTCTTGCTAGACCCTGGATAAGATTTAAATGGGGAACTGATGGCGATCAATTTCTGCTAAGACTATCTTATTGAATTTTTTACTGGAGTGGAAGGAAATACTAATGTAAGAGCTAGGATTTTGACAGACTGTTTACATGAAGCAGATTTCTGATTAATAAATGTGCACCAAATCTAAAAGTATAACAAACAAGGTGGTGTTCATCTCAGAAATGTGCCAAATATAATGCTTTAAAGTAAATTAATTCAGAAGAACAGGTAATGTGAGCAACTTGAACAGTTGTCTTTGAGAGGCAACCTTTTATAAATGATTTAAATAATGTGCTACAGAATAACATCAAAACAACAGCTGTGGAAAAAAAAATTAAAAGTTATGGGAGATCTAACACAAAGGCAAATGATATCAAGGACGACAAGTTATTATCTGATTCAAAATTTAGAGTATCTTGTGGTAAATTGTGTGAATACCCTGATGACTATAACGTTTCAAGAACAATTTTAAAATGAAATCTTTTGTAACATTATATAGTAAATGTCTTTACAGTAACTTTAGATCAATATAACATCCTTGATTAATTAAAAACATCTTAATTCTTGAAAAAAAACTTTTGTACGCTCACACATTAATTCAATGCCCTTGAAATATTTATCCTCAGAGTCATTTGACTGGTCCATTATTTAAAGCAGACATAGATCAAAAAATGAAGTATTTTTATCGCCATGTCGCATAAACGTACATTTAGTGCTTTTGTACACAGCCTAAAGGCCCATTCATACCAAGGACGATAACTAAAACCCATTCTAAATATAAAAGAATAGCAGTGTCCACACCACATTTGGTGGGAACGCTAATATAGGCTAGTTATCATGGTTATATTTGGTTATCGTTCTTGGTGTGAACGGGCCTTAACAATAGTAACAAATGGTTACACTATTTTAAGGTGTCCTTGTACTGAACAATATTGATTAACAACTCACACTTACTATAAGGCTAGGTGGTAATAGGGTTTCAATGCATGTAATGTGCATAACTTACTATTATGTAACATGTAACAAAAGCACTGTAAAATAAAGTATTATTTTAATCTTATGCAGCATAGGTTTTGAATAGCCTTTGTGTCGGGAATTTACTTCAAACTGTCATTTAGGTAGATGCATACAGTATAGCGAATCTCTCTAAAGACAATTAGTCTTTGTCATTTATCTCTGCTAATGAGAATCCACAGTAATTATATTCATATATAATGGGGATATATGCCTTTGATCATTTCATAAGTTTATGATCCAGGATCTTTTTTTTTTTCATCCTCTGGCTGCCACGGTGATCTAATAGAATGATAAGTGAGAAGAAACTCCTCATGCTGTCCAATCTGCCTCGCAGTGTGAGGCACATGTCTGTCGGAGGTAGAAATCCTCTCACTCAGCCTCCATTAGAGGTGCCCTCTACACAACAAGACCACAGGATTTTCCCTATTTCACTCTTGGCTCTCACACAGCCCTCTCCTGAGCATCTGGAGGTCACTGAGACACGTAATCCTCAGAGAGGAAGCCGGCTCAATAAGAGCTACTTGCACCGCCCCGAGAGACTGAGTCAGGGATCATCAGAGTTTGCTACTATTGAGATTTCAATTATTTAATATCATTAGTTGCTGTCTGATTCAACAAAACTGGGTGGAATTAATCCAATCTAAACCATTTGATAATAATGTCAGTCGTAAAAAAATCTGTAACGCCATTCAGACCTTCCGATGTAGAAAAAATAATACATTGAGATTCTGACTGCACCTCAAGTTCATGGTTGTACATCCATTTCTTGAATTCATGCTGTTTTCCTGCTCTTTTAGCTGATGTCAAACAAGAAATGAATGCAGCTGAGCAACTGAGCAGATCTGCCAGAATACAATTTGCTGGAAGGAAACAAAAAATGTTGACCTCTAGTTTTTAAATATTGAGTGTGAAGAGCACATCTCCACTGGATTTCATTTAAAACATTAAAACATTTTAATGAGCAAAAGAAGTGACTATCAAGGCAGTCTGCACAGTTCCTATATACTGTCTATTGACAACAGAAGCCTTTGTCATGTTATATAAGCGCTCAGTGTGACAGACTAGCTTTGTCGGATGCTTAAACTGACCCATTGTTCATTTAATGAAATGTTTCATCTTTTACTCACCATCTGTAATACCTGGTTTAGATTACACGATTTATTTGTCTCTTTTGCGTCAGATTACGCGATTTTGACTCCTAAAATCTTGTCGTGTCGTGGACAAGACACGTCAGACTACACGTTGCTTCCTGACCAGTCATCGCATGCCATCTTTAACGGCGCTGGTGATGTCATCGAGAAGGCGAAACTAGTAGTAGTGACTTCCGGAAACAAACATAAGGCCGGCCGTGTGTCCACCAAAGCGTTTTTAGCCAGCTGAAACATGTTCAACTTTGGATAAAAATGTTCAATGTTAAATGTTCAATGTTCAACTTTGGATAAAACGCAGCGCTCATCACTGTCACTTTTTACCCAGCCATCCAAATCACAGTGGATGAGGGGCGGGACTAATAACACACCGACCAACTGTCACAACATTCAAACTGTACAACGACAACCACCAGCAGAGCTAACCGAACAAAATGGATGAAAAATTATTTTTTTAGTAAACGCCTCAACGGAAAAAACGCTGCACTGCCAAAACGCTCTCAAGCGCAGAGCGTCTGGCGTTTTCAGCTGGCAAAAAAACGCTTTGGTGGACACACGGCCTAAAAACACAATTGATGAAGCGGTAATGTGTGGTATTGGCTGTCCTGTGTTCAGAAAAATATAAAAAAGAAAACCCAACAATGGACACATTCCTGGATCATCATGAGTGAACACACCCCTGACTGCTGATTGGCTACAAATTTGTTGTGGTGCTCGATCCGATCCACATTCAACAGCATTTTTCAAAAATCGCTTACTGTACCTTTAATAATTGCATAGTGAAGCGGAGACTTGAAATTAATGACAAGAAAAAGGGCACCGGGACACAATGTGGATTTAAATGAGAATCTGAATAATATTTGTGTTCGCTAAAACACTACCTGCTGCGTTACGACTTAACCTATTTAATGTTAATCTGAGCAATTACACCTTGCTTCTGTTAAAAGCACCAAATGTCTAGCGACATTTCTCAATTAAAGTGAATATATATACAGGTTTGAGTCCTTAAATTATTGAACGTAAAAGGTTTAGGGAGGTCAAAGAACTGAGCTAATCAAGCTGAACATTACAAGATTCACTGAAGACAGGACATTTAAAATGGAGATAAGTTCTGTATTCGTTCGACAAGAAAAGGACATGATGTCCTTCTGTTAAAGGCAAAGAAAAAGTGTGTATATGAATGTAAAATTAGATCTCATTAACCTGAAAAAAGAAAGAGAGAAGTGATTTCCAGTGTTTTGTCTTAATAAAGGGACATGATGAAGCTGAAGCAGCACATCAGTGCAGCAATGAGGCAGAAATCTGGGCTGAATCTGCATTCTAAAAGTCATAAGCCAACATTAGAGAACTACATTATACCATGATCTCATATAAAAGCCCTTTCTCACAAAGCTAATAAATAGCCTGAGTTGCTCTGGGCAAAACCAGGGTGCTTATGGTTCATTAGGGCAGTGGAGAACAGATGAGATGATGTTTTCAGCAGAGATGAGGGCCATTCAGCTCAAGCTTCAAACACAAGCTAGTTCTCAAGTGAGCCTCAACTCATCTACTGCAGTTTCAGCTAGAGACCCAATGCTCATCGCCGTCATACTGAGTGGAAGTTTCACTGTTCTGAAACCAATGGTGGTTGAAACAAGTTGTCTGCATTATTTTGGGTGTTCAGTTCGCTTTTTGCGTTTAGTCCGGAGTCTCCTGACCAAAAAAACTAATATTTAACCCTGGCTTACTTAGCGTTCACATTGGCATTTTTAACACCGAACCTAAAGGGTGCCAACACATTGGTTGGCTTTTATAACGTATTGCCATTTCGAGACGGAGCTTACCAAACTTCCAAAACAATGCTGTGTACTTGTGTATAAATGCGCACGTTGTACTGTATATGCTTAGTCTACATGATGGGTTTTGATCAGCTGAGAACTCATGGAAAGCTAAAATGTGTAAAGGCACCCAGAACAGACAAAAAACTAATACAAAACTGCTCAGTTCATGTGAGCTGAATGAGAGTCAGCAGTAGGAGTCAGTTTTCTCCTCACTTCGCCCATTTCAACTCACTCTTGACTGACAAGATGATGGCGGAAGATTGGTTTCAAAGCTAAATGTAAAAGCACAATTTAAACAAGTTTGTTCATTAAGTTCATTAAAATTGTAAGTAACAATTAACTTTGATACTTATAAAGTTCATTAACAACTGTAGTGTAATTTTCCAACTTTAGAATTATTATATACTTCACCATATTTGTGAAAATTAATATCAAATCAGTGAAAGTACCAGAAACTATTTTTCTCAGTTTAAAGCATTAGTTCACTTAAAAAAAAAAAAAAAAAAAAAACTTTTGCTGATAATTTACTCACCCCCATGTCATCCAAGTTGTCCATGTCTTTTTTTTCTTCAGTCGAAAAGAAATTAAGATTTTTGATGAAAACATTACAGGATTTTTCAACATATAATGGACTTCAATGGCAAGGACGTAATCAAATCAAGAAATAACATTATTAAAAATCAAAACATTAACAAAATATTAATTGACTAATTTTGTTAAGAAAATCTTCCGAAGATGAACGAAGGTCTTACGGGGTTGGTACAGCATGGGGGTGAGTACTGTAATTAATGACTTAAATTTCATTTTTGGGTGAACTAACCCTTTAATAAGAGGTTTGGAAAATAGTCAAAGAGCTCACAATAACCACATCCCTCAAAATCAGTCAGACAACATGGCACTTTGCTCATTTTTTTTTTTATTCATCAGATTTAAATACAATGACTGGGTCTACCTCAGAAAGAAACAAATTCATACACTGTTTCCGTATGGCGGCAAGAGCAGGAAAAGAAGAAACGAAGACCATTGAGTAAACCTCACAGGGAAGATGCCCAGAGACGCTTGTAAAGGTGCTGGTAGCGGTTCTTTTGCCACAGAGAAAGAGAAAACACACGTCCTACACAAATGCCCAGAAATGTCACTGAACTCTCAGATCACATCAGAGAGAGACAAAAATACGTTCAGTCAGTTCACTCGGTTAGTTTTGATCTACCTTCAAAATATCCATTTATATCCCATATATAGAATCTCATGATTAAGGAGGCATTTCTCAGCAAGCTTTTGAGTTCATGGTTGATCTGTGCATCCCCCTCATTTCTTAAAAAATCTTGCCCCAACATATAGAAATCTGATTGGGCAGATCAGGTTCGCCATGATGGGGTTTGACAGCTGGTGATTGGCTAAAAATGTACACGAACAAGATGTTTGGCTATCATGTCAAAATTTAAGATTAACGTAAATAAATTGGTCCTACTTAAAGCAGCTACAGTAGCCTACTTGCTTAAAAAAAAGAAAAGAAAATGATAAGAAACAAAGTCCTTGATCAGAAGAGAGGATATGCACAGAATAAAAAAAAATAAACAAAATAAAAAAATGGATTGAGGCAAATGTTCAACGTTAGAAAAAAAGACGTTTTTTTTTTTTTTTTCATGTTTCATGATTTGTGTGTTCTCTGCAAATGCATCCGGTCTTCCACAAGGTCTTTGGGACAATGATTTAGCGGCGGTACCCAAACTCAACAGCGTCGTCATCACGGAAATCTCCATAACGCCAAATGTTGAGCTGCAAATAAAAGGTAAAATTAAAAAAAAAAAAATCTTTACCTGCACATGTAATTGTGGAATTGAAATACTCAATACTTAAATCTCAATTACATGCGTTATTTAATTCAGATTTCAATTGCGGTTTGGACACTTTCACTAAAGCTAGGTTGTGACAAAATAGTTTCCAACTGCAATCGTGCATGTACGAGAATTTTAGAGACCGCATATAAAGGAAAACAAACCCTCAAATCAGCAGATCTTTGCTGTTTTTCAACAGGCTTCTTCACAACCAGTGGACACGTAGGGTAAAGCGATTGTGTTTGAAACTCACGCTAAATCCCAAATAACAAACGAAACCTTAATAAGCTGCAAAAGTAATTTGACAGCACTGATCCACCATCATTAAGTCCTGATAAGCATCTGTGCTCATGTATCTGTCAGACTGAGGCACAGCATGTAGACGGGATCATTAAAACACGAGCTGGTCTGTAACATCATCACACCTCAGTAATAACGAGGCGAATGGTCGTTTACGGTTCTCTTTCACATTCAGTCACGCGTCAAGGCTTTACATCCAACAAATTTCATCACAGCCCTTCTTTTTCACATCGCTTTTGAAACATAACCCAGTGAAATGTTTCATTTACATGATGGTGGATGCTTTCGGCTTCAGAGATTCTTAGTGACGACGGGAAATCAGTTTGTATGTCATACAGGCTTTCATCTTTTTTCTCCATTTCAGAGGTCGATGTGCGAGTGGCTGTTAACTCGGAGAGAATCTATGCTAATTAGCGCCGTCGTTAGAAGGAACATCATCATCAAGCTATCGGGTTGGCATGGTTCTCTCTTCTGCTTGAGTCTTGTTAAACAAGGCCGTCGGCCTGTCATATGGAGCGATGTTTGAGCCAAAAGACTGTGTTTGATGTGAACCATGCTGCAGTTGTAGGTTATGCTACAGGTAACAAATGCATGCCATTCATTTAAAATCCTTCAGGGGTTAAAACACTAGAATTGCAAACTGAAGCATGTGAAATCACATCATTAATGCCACCCAGTTAGATGATCTTTTAGAAGTAGGGAGTTTATCACACAGCATCTACATGTAACCCTGGTAGATGGAAATTTCTATTCTTCAGACCAGATTTCACTTCCCCGTTTGCAATCAGATCATTTCAAGTTGCTAAACTGTTTTTAATCCAGTAAGTGACTTCATTCAAACAATCAGTTCAAAACATTGCTCATGTAAAGAGAGAATAGACTAGGGACTCGCGTGTAGTTTTCAGTGAATTATTCATTCCAGTGCGTTTCAGTTTAAAACACGAGCTGTGTCATATTCTGTGATAGTTTGTGAAGAGCACGAGCCCTGTCTGTGAAATCGCCATTACAACTTGACTTGTCCAAAATATAAACAAGCTCTTTGCTGTTGCAACGTACACATACTATATACACTTTGAATCCTGAGAAGTTTTCTGTAATGTATTTTTTAAATGGTGGTGAGCATAAATATATGAATTATGGATTCATATCATTTGGAATTTATTTGTTCTTTCACTGAGACACCTAAATATACCTTTAAAAAAAACTTGCAGAAAATACAGTTTTGTGAGAATCAACCTTCAATCTAATGGTACGTTCACACCGGACGCGAATAACACGTCAGGCGCGACTGATTTCAGTGTGAAATCAATGCAAAGACACGTTACGTTCGTAAAAAATTCCAGCGGCGCGAATAAGGCGTAGAGCACGGTGTGGTACACGGGTAATACGCCTCAGAATGCCGCAAATTGAGCATCTGGTGCGTTAAGCGCAAATGATTTAGTTAGTGCTATTTGTGCATTCACGTGTTTGATGTGAATTCGTGTCTGCCGCCCGAGTTAAAAAATCTGAACTTTGGCGTCACATTCGCGCCGTGTTAACCAATCAGGAGCCTAGCTGCTTGCTCACGTGGTGAAGGATCTGGATGCTTCAATAAATTATTTTGTTATATGACTAAATGCCTGGTGTGGTTCTAATGCACAACAAAGCAAATATTTTATCACTCAAAACATTACTTCAATATACGAGACATGTTTATTTTGTATTGAATGTTATTTACTCCATATCTAGATTATAGGAAATTATTATGATGTAAAGACAACCAACATATGTGCATAAGTTTGTGTCTGGATGTGAGAGAGAGAGAGAAAAAAAAATAAATAAATAAATAAATCACAGGTTAATAACTTTTGGAGTCTGGCTCTTTTTATCATCAAAACAAAAATAAATGACAGATTACATTGATGAGGGCGAGGGTGATCCTCGCTCCGATGCGGGACAATGGGTCAACAAACTGGGCGCGGGACAGGCGGAAGTACCGCAGACAGCGGCCGTCATCCAGGCGCAGCTCCTGGAGCGAGCAAATGGTGAAACTCACCAAACGGTTTGCCTCCGAAGGGTCCGGTGGACACAAATAAGGCAACGATGATCCCCACGCCGCTGTTCTGCTCTCCAGAGTAAATACACAGCGGTGACTCTCTCGATGAATGCTCGGTCGGCATAAAAAAATGGCCGCCAACGGATTTCGATTCTGGCGCGCGTCAGGCTTTAAACTTTTGTTTTTTACGCACGTCAATTTCTCTCTTGACGTGCGAATGGATTCAAACTGGTCAAGCGTCAAACTAGACACGGTAGACGCGAATTTGACGCGCTATTCACGTCTGGTGTGAACGTCACGTAAGGGTTTTCTTGCCGTATTTAATGAACGTATTAAACAAGATAAATAGTGCATGCTTAATTTTACGAGAAGTGTGCAATTAATAGTGATGCATTTTCTTTACGCTATTGAGCCCTAATACATATATATATATATAATGCTGTGATTGACCATTTCAGAGGAATGCAATAAAGATGATCTTACTCTGGCACTCTTGGCAGATTCCTGGCCATTCAGATATTCAGTCACCTATGACAAAAAGAGGAGAGAGGCATTTAGACCGAGCAGGGGCTAATGTTATCCTAAATCCTTTAACATATTCATTGAACATCTTAAACATTAGATAAATGACACACATTACGTTATGGAGGACAGAGATTGTTTTCCAAGATTAATGCTGTGCTGAGTCTACATCAGTCAATCACGGTAAGTGCATCTTGTTTAGAAGATGTTTTAACAGGCCCTCATCTTGTTGAGCTGTTCTCTGATCATAAGGGTAGCGATCAGTGCCATGTTCTTGTAGAGTATGTATTCAAAAATAAGTGAAAGTGTGGGTGGTTCTAGCCACTAGACGGCCTGTGTCTCAAGCGCTCTCTTTTCCAACGGCCCACAACACAACATATTGACTATTTCAGCCATAGCAAAGACTGAGGCATAGATGTAGTCAGAGTGGGGATCCTCCTCGTTTCCAGTAACATTAGAAAGCTGGACAGCAGAGGATTTAATGCACAAAGAGGACGTTAAAAAGTGTAATGTGTGCTCTTTTAGTGGTGTGTTTGTGTGTTAGTTGGCTGGCTGAAGAGCAGGTGATTCTTCAGTGCTTTAGGACGCACGTGAAGAGATTGCGAGGTACATCTGGACAGCAGAGAAAAGTGCAGCTAACGCAGCCTCCATCCATCAAGCGTTCGACGCCCCATGACACACAACAGCACCTCACATGCCACACTCTCACACACACACACCACCATCAGCAGTTTTCACACAGCAAAGAGACCAAGACTCCTGTGCTGCTTCAAAGATGCCAACATTGGAGCTGTGCTGATACGATCATATAGGGCAATTCATCAACATTTCAAGATTACAGATGCACAGATATTAAAGTGCAGTGAATTAATCGAGATATCCAATTATTAGTATTATCTTAATGCATATTGTATTTTGTGGTAGTAGGGGTGTACAATATGATTGATTGCGTACACATGATTGTGTGTATTTGAACATTTTAGTACAATAAGCAGTGAAAAGAGAATCATAAAAGATCAATCATGTCTGCACTTTTTCTCACACATGCATGCTTTATTGCTCTACTGCGGCAATAACTCATACCCTGCCTAAATCATCACATCAGAATCAGCTAAAAACACACATTTTCCACTTGTGAGTTACTTCTGTTAGTCCTCACTTTTATGGTTCCAGGTGGTTGTTTTACCTTGAGTTTCTGGCATGAAATTATTGGACAGTGATCATATTTGTGGTGTTCTTCGAAACACACTATAATACCCCAGTAATACAGGCAGCTTGAAAATCAAAGCGTTCATGGACACAGCCGCACAGCATTCGAAGAGAACAGTTTGGACTTTGATCATCTCAGTACAGAGATTAAACAACAGAAAGACACTAGCTGAAATGGCTTCTCTGTCCCAGATCAAGCCTGTGTTCAATCCACAGGGCACAGGAACGAAATGGGGTTTTTAGGCAGCGATGCGTGTCATTCAGCATGTGTCCCGGCCCGTTTGTGTGGAGGTGTGTGTATTTGATACGAGGAGCAGAAAAAAAAAAAAAAAAAAACATTCTAAGCGTAGTTAACTTTTACTGGTTAAGTGGTAATAGAGCTGTCAGGAGCAAGGCATGATGGGATATGACTGGACATGGGGTGGCCAATATAAGTGCCTGATTGCAAACTAACTTACTTTAGTTGAGCTGAAACAATCTTTTGTTTTGTAGTCGTTCTAGTTTGTGTTCCATCACGAGAGCTTAAGCTTAAAGGGATACTCCACTTTTTTTTTTTGGAAATAGGCTAATTTTACAAATCCCTTAGAGTTAAACAGTCACGTTTTACCGTTTTCGAATGCATTCAGCAGATTTTCTGATATTTAGAAGAATATCAGTAACCAGAGGGTTTCTGGTCTCATAGTAGAAAAAAAAAAATATACTATGGAAGTCAATGAGACCAGAAACTGTCTGGTTAATGATATTCTTCTAAAAACCAGAAAATCGGCTGAATGGATTTGAAAACGGTAAAACTCGACTGTTGAACTCTGGGGGAGTTGGAAAATGAGCCTATTTCCAGGGAGAATCCAACTTAAGTCACCCCTGCACTCCAACTAACCGGTTTTGAATGCAAGAAAGATTTGATTACCATCAAATCTTAAGAAATATGTCTGACTGGATTCCTTAAGACCAATTGGAACATTAAATAAATGTTAAAGGAATAAAACAGGAGAGGAACAGGCATTTTTTTTACCCCATATAACTTTCCATAAACTCTAATAGGACAATTTCATCACAGAACAAACGTAATAAAAATACTACAACTCCTTTGGGCTTTATCATCTGGACCGTACCACTAAATATCACAAGAATATGACAGAGAGAGAGTAATTACCTATAGTCAGAATTTGTCTTCTACATTTAACCCATCCAAGTTAGCTGACATCATAACATCTCCAGATAATTATAAGCCTACAACAGTATGACCTACAAGTCTAGAGTTCAGCCAATACTGAACGCATTACACCGCCTTCACACTGGGAGTTGAAATCAGCTCCGATACATCTCCGAAACGATCGGAAGTCATTCATTTCCTATGGAGATTTGCAGACCGCATGCGAATGGGTCTGAAACGGTCCGACCGAGTGCGGTGCGAAGAAAATCGTGTCCGTTGGTCATTCAGATGCGTTAAAAAAAAATTGAAGTCTTGCGAAAAGCTTATCCGGTTCCTATCCGACAATTCCAGCGGAAGTTAGCATTGCTACGATACTGACAAACAAACCTGAATTCTCAAATTTTAATAAAATAATGATTTGATAACAATAAATTGTCAGGTAAGTTGTAAAAATTAAATTGTAGGCAAACATCAAACTATTGACATTATACCACTATATCGCATGTTTTAGCCGACGTGACATGTCAAAGTGCTGAGCAACTTCCTATTAATATCTCTAGAACCCTCATCAGAAAGATCATACAGAACTGACAGAATCAACCTTTCTAATCTCTCCGCCATTTTTGTTCAACCCTCTTCCGACGCTTTTCACTGTGTATCTCCAAATAACATTGTCTGCATTCTATGACTGTAACCCTAATTAGTATGTGAGCTTGTAATTAGCTTGTATAACTAATGAACATTAAAAGGCACCAGTGTCACTGATGGTATGCTACAGTAAGCTCACGCTTAGCGCTGGTGTAGCAGAAAATGCATAGCACCTGTTTCAAACCATATGAGCTGCTTTGCATGCATTTGTTCTACATGCAGAACGTGTAGCTTGAATGAAAAAACTTGTTGGTTTGAGGTAAATTCACCTCTCACTTTCAATCGCATGCCCTCTGATAACATTCAGACATGTCATCTAGCATGCCAGGACGAGGAAGAAAACCAGAGAAGGAGAGACAGCCTGACACACAAATAAGAAAGAGCAGTGTTTGACAAACACAGGGAGGGAAATGACACATCGATTTCAGCTATCGATCCTGAGAACTGATGAAGCTCGTGCACACTTATCGGAAGGCCTGTGTTATCCGCGCAGGTGCAGAGAAAGAGAAAAAGAACCGGGGGGGCTTATCTGACACTCTCTTCTACTCTCTCCGTGTCACAGAGACGTTTCCATATCTGACTTTTACGTTAAAGATTTTCTTTCCCTTTCTCGTTTGCCTCGTATGGAGATTCAAGGACTCGTTCCACACTAGACTGACGTATGGACTCTGGTCTGGAGACTTCAGCAAAGTAAAGATTTGCTGATAGCAGGAAGTCAGGTGTCAAGCAGATACCCTTCAGAAGCAGAGAGGACATGGGGAGAAATGATCACAGAGCACTGTGTTTAAAAAGGAATAGAATATCAAAAGAAAAGACAAGGGGGATGGGGAAGTCACGGGCGGGATGACACCGTGCATTATGAAGGCAGTGTAAATAATTGCTGTATATTAACAGCGTTTTAAATCACAGCTCATTTAACGAAGGAATGATAGGTTTGATTCACTGTCTTCAATTCCGAAGATTACGAATAATCACACCGCTTTCACCGACATGCAAATACATGGAAATTTCCAAACTACATCCTCTAGCACACAGTGTGCTGCACTGGAGGCCAAACCAGCAGGAGAAAAAAGATGGGGAAGGAGAGAGAAGGACAGAGAATAAGAGTGTGCGTGAGTGGGAGAAATAATGAATGAGAAACTGAATGAAGGAGAGAGTGAGATTAGAGATTTTTTTTTTTCTGAAAGAGCCAAGGGTGAAAGCTAAAGTACTGAAGACAAGTGGCATGGTGCCACCACACTATACTAAAGTGCCAGTGCTGTCCTAAAAAAAATGACCATCTGGCATACAGGATGTGCCCACTTTGTGCATTCAACTACTAATGGACTGTAATAACAGTGTTATAAGATGGTTAATACACATGAATAAACACTCAAGTCTGTTTTAACACAAAGAAAAAGTGGAGATGCTTTTGTTTTTGAAAAATACACTTCACTAAAGGCGAGGGGTGTGATTTCTGAGCCAGTAACATCATAGAATGAAATGGCAAAAATAATGATCTGTTTCCTGAACACTATCTGCCATCGGTCTGTCAAACAGATCAACCCATGAACTCTGGTTGTGCAAATGTTGCTGTGTTACACTGGTCTTTACACTTTTCAGCAGAAAATTAACCTAGAAATGTCTTATAGCTGGCTAGGAGAAGCGAAAGCATTTACTATACCCACCTCACCTTGGCACATCTTACTAAAATTACTGGTTATTTATGTATTTCTTCTGACATACTGTATTGTTAAGCTAAAGCATGTGTGTAGTGTACAGTAGTTGAGGTACAGTACACATGCCTGAGCACTAGTGTTTCATAACTGTGAGAGTGTGTGAAACGGTAGCAGAAGTGTCTGCCACTGAAGTCAGAAAGCTCAGCTCTATACGAGCACCTCAAACAACCTGTTAGTACAATAAAAAAATAAAAAATAAAGCACGAGGGAGTGAGAGGAGGGGACGAGTGAACCAGAACAGCAGTGTTCCTATGGGAACAGGGAAACGGTGGAACGAAGCATATGGAGGGTGTTTGTGACAGCCACGTCAGAGCCAACAACCCTTACTCAAAAACCTGTGTGGTTTGATTCAAGAGCAATAACAAAAATAACGTCAGGGTGGCAACAAGGTTAAAGGATAAATACAGATGATCAAAGAACGAGTTCAAATGTCTAAATTCACAAACACAAACTGCTATTGAATGGAATTTGAAAAGTTAAATAAATAAACTAGGGCCGCAAGATTAATTAGGTAAAATCAAAATTGCGATACGGCTTAGTGCGATTATCAAATCACAAAGGCTACGATTTAAATAAATGAACACAGTATGCTAGGGGTGGGAATTACTAGGCACCTCACGATTCGATTCAATTCCGATTCAGAGGGCTGCGATTCGATGCTGAAGCAATTATCTGAATCTTTTTTGTGTGTGTGTGTGTGTGACTAATGACCCATAAAGAATTAAAATACAATATATTTTATTAACATTGCTAAGAACCAACATGAAAACAAATGTGTGCCTGAACTAGCAGCATACTTTCGGTAAATAATAATATTGAATTTTGTCTATATATAGTTTTTTTGAAAATAGATTTTTGACATCTATGAATCGATTCAGAATCGTCCGCATCGCGATGCATCCAAGAATCGATCCCCCCCCCCACCCCTACAGTATACTATTAGTATACATCGTGTTACAGTTGTACTATATTATTATTATCAGGTTTTATTTTAGTGACATGCAGTCCTAGAAGAAAGCACAGCAAATCTGGAGCTTCAATCAAACTAAACTACAGCACTATTATCAGAAAAATCGGATTCGAATTTTCGTGTAGCTCTAGAATAAATCAAATCGCTGAAAGTAAAAACAGTGTTAAAATAAAAAGTCCTCTAAGGTACTGTGTGAGCAGCGGTGTGTTTGTATACACAAATGAATACACAAGTTTTAAAAAGTGAGACTGATAAAGAGAGGATAACAAGGGGAGAACGAATAGTCAGTGCTTCATAATAATACAAAATGGCCGCTGCCAGAGGCCCTGCTGTGAAACAGCGAGGTGCATTTCAGATTATTTCACATAGATTATGCTATAACCCAGACCGAGCTAAAAAGTAGCTGACCAGTGGCTTTGTGCTTTTTGTATTTAGATCTACTTACCATTTTCTGGAGGTGCTTCTCTTTCCGTACATCCACCATGACTAGGCCTTCTTTCACCAGACCCAGACCCACGTCATCTTTAGAGTCAGCAAACTGCAGTGTGACGTGCGGGCAGGCGAGTCCACTGTACTCCACATTCAGCAGACACTGAATGTTATGAATGTCCCTGACTAGACTGTCCACAGCGTCGGTCCGAGCGTCGTCCTGTGGGTGGGATCATAAGAGCATGTCACATATCCATGTCTCCCAAACATGCTTTCATTTCTACACACTACACAAGCTATTGATAGACACTCAAGTGTGCTATGAGCCAATCAGACTCCATCAGAGTTGCTCATTCATCACACTTGCACACAAAAACACACAAGCATTGGGATAGTGATAAATGTAGATTTGCAAAAAAAGGGGATCAAAATACCTCCACACCAACACAACGTTTCGCAAATATTCGACGCATGAGGTGAGATACAGATCTGATCTCTCTCGCTCATTCACACGGCTCTTGTGAGCCAACCCAGTCTCCATGGCAACCTCAGAGCATGTTCCCCTTGGGGGGAGTTATGGTGGGGGTACGAGATACAGAGGCCATCCAGAACGAGAGAAAGAGACGGAGATAGAGAGAGAACAATGTGCCTACCTCAAAGATCACAGAACAACAGCGGTATTAACAGGGCAGGTGGCATGATGCCACACCTACACACACAAACACACGCCTACACACACAAACAGACCTGCTGGAAAGCGTTCACTCGTATGCATTTCGTCACACTTTAATAACGCGTAACTAGCATAAAGGCTTAATTTGGGATATTACCACTCTAGGGTACTGCTTGCTACAAGGAACACACTGAAAACGACCTACTTTAAAAGAGCTAATACGTTTCATCAAAGTCCCTTTTAAGGAAGGTCTGTTCAGTCGACAACCATATTTGCAACGCCTTCGGGCAATCAAGACCAAGTCCTATCTTTTTGAATGGGGAATCCTGAAATCTGAAACTAATTGCCAAACTCACAATTAAATAACATTTTAAATCAGCAACAAAATCTAACATGAACTGTCCCACAAATGTTGTTTCTTATGCTCAAATACCAATAAAAAAAACATATTTTCCAGGCTAGACCAGCCAATGTGCATGTGCAGTCTTAAGCGAGTCTCTCAGGTGTTTATGGGAACAGGAGCTGCAGTGACGCAATGACTTTACCAATCAGAGATCGGCTTTTGTCATATTGCATGTTGAAGTGTACTGCAATCCCATTCTCCCATTTATAAGTAATAGGAGTGAACCATCTTTCTATATCTGTAGTCTTTGGCTACATTTGTTACAAGACCTACCTACCTACCTATCTGTATGTATGTATGCATGTATGTATACATATATCTCAGTATACTCCCTATACTCTTAGTATACTATATATTTATACACATATATTTATATATTAATAAGCTTTCTAGCTTTCTATCTATCTATCTATCTATCTATCTATCTATCTATCTATCTATCTATCTATCTATCTATCTATCTATCTATCTATCTATCTATCTATCTATCTATCTATCTATCTATCTATCCATCTATCCATCTATCTATCCATCTATCCATCTATCTAATATCTATCTATCTATCTATCTATCTATCTATCTATCTATCTATCTATCTATCTATCTATCTATCTATCTATCTATCTATCTATCTATCTATCTATCTATCTATCTATCTACCTATCTGTATGTATGTATGCATATATCTCAGTATACTCCCCATACTCCTAGTATATAATTATATACATATAACATTTATTTATATATTAATAAGCTTTCTATCTATCTACAGTATCCATCCATCCATCTATCCATCCATCCATCCTGTATGTATGTATGTATACATATATCTCAGTACACTCTTAGTATACTATATATTTATATACATATAACATTTATTTATATATTAATAAGCTTTAAAAATACATAGCACTGTACTTCTGGTTTATTTTGTATTGTGAAATATAATACCCCCTACACAGTCTAGGATCGTACGGCTATTCCATGCAGAAACTTTGCAGAAATGGTCAGTTGTACAGTAGTACGCTATTCCAAACACCCAAAACAGCTAAATTAGCACAATTTGACTCCTAAATTCCTGTATTTTATACCTCGGATGTGACTCTAGCTTGTGCGTGCATGCTCTATGTGGACCTGTTTGAAGGCCACGGTGTATGATCAATCATACGTGTGTATGTGCGTATAGACATTTTTGTGCGATAACTTACATCCTGTGGGACTTGAATGTAGGCAAATGCGTACTCTGTAGCCTGTGGAGGAAGTGTACGCGTGCTGAAGGCTGGAGGAAGCGCCGCAAGACGTGTGGAGGATAATATCTCTCTCTGAAACGACAAGAGAGAGAGACTGTCACATTGTTGTGTTATAAAACAGACTTCATACCTCTTTCATACACCAACTGCCTGTACCAAGGTCCTCATTAAATGGAGGAGGTGTGAGTACAGCACAGCAGATAAAAGCAAAGTCAAGGATAACGCTCCACTCCTCCACATGCCACACTCAAAGCCAGCAACACAATATGAGAGAGACACTCTCTCTTCTCTACTGGGTCGCAGTTGAGCGCTGTGGTCATGTGTCTTCAGTACAGAACATGTGAACGCAGCAGGCTAAAGAGGTTGCTTAGCAGAGATGGCGAAAAAGACCATTTCAGCTTTGAGAATAAGAGAGAGAGAGACTAAAAGAAGGGCAAACAGACAGAAGACAGCTGAAAGTACAAAGCAAAAAGACTGGCTTGCTCTTTATGGGGGGGTTATACAGCAATCTTTAAACGCATACATCATGAACAAGGTAGACGTATTTGAACACAGTATTTAAGTTCTGCTACTTTGTTTTGTTACTACATTGTCAGATTGTTAGATGAAATCTAAATCATAACAAACATAGTCATTTGATGGGGCATTAAAAGATCCATCCTTTAAGACACTGAGCAGAGGTGGATAAACAACGATATCACATTCAGCACAATATTCTTGCAACGAGGGCTAAGATATACAGAGCAAAGACAGAGAACAAGAGAGGTAGACCGTCTGTGAAAAGAGAAGAAAAAGGAAGACACAGAGAATATAGAGATGAGAGAGAAGGCCTGTTGTGTGGGACATGTTTGAATCACATGACCACCTGCATCTTTTCTCTTGTGATGGCCTGGAGCTTTCTGCCCTGGGCAAATAAAACAGCATAGCATGCTGGGTGCAGCATTCTTAAACATACTAACACCATTTTCTTGCTAATTATTTTCCACACGTGTGGCATTTGACTGATGGATTCAGTGCTGGCTTTTGAAAGCACTTGTTCCGAACATTAATCTGTCAGCACCTTTTTTCTCCACTCAGGAGACGCTGCACTACATCCAGATTACGCATCAACCTTCATGCAAGCCGATACTCACGTTTCCATAGTCGATGTAGAACACGTGGACCTTTGCTGGATTTTCAACTCTTTCAATGCGGGCTCTGTACCTACAGAAAGAGAGAGAGTTAGAGAACAACTCTAAACAGAACAGGTTTGCCACCAAATGGCACTTTGGTACCCACGTTTCCACTGACTTGCTGAATCCAAACTGCTTTTTCTTCAAGGAAACAACTGAAAGGGGCTACGCTGCATGGCACCAATTTACCAGCACTTTGTTGATGTAAAAGCAGAGGTTAAGCGATCTGAAAACACCCCACTTTAGAAAGAGCAAAATACTAGTTTTGTGCCCCAAACTGAACAGTACAGGCAGATCTTTTATGGGTCGGAGGAGAGAATTGATCTTGTATTCATATCCTCTTGCTCTGAAAGCGCAAGAAGCCTCTCATATTCATCAAGAGTAGTTCAAAGCTCTGTGTGACACCTCAAACAAAAGAGAAGTCAAAGAAGACAAATACAGACAACTCCGACCCACTCGAGACCCCCTGCCCACTCCAAACCATCTACTTATGCTAAATCACCTCAATCATCCGTACCACCACCTGATCCATGGACCCATGCAAAAAAAAAAAAAAAAAAGTCTGCTGGCTGCAGAGTGATATCACTGCGTATCACTGACTTATAAAGAGAAAGTGCCTGTTGGCAACAAACATAATAATCGGGGAATCAACATCACTGAGGCACTAAACTGAAAAGAAATTAAATTCTAGGAATATTTTTGGGAGGAGTTCAAATGAGATTTTAAAAGAGCAAAACGACATCAACAAAAACACCAGCATATGCTTGAATAAAGGGTCGACCCCACTGAGGATGCAGTCTGTTCACAGTCTACAAGAGGACAATTGAAGCTTCCAGACTCTCGGAGCAGTCCAAGGTCCTGCAATCTAGGGCAGATTATATTCATAACCAACAGATGGTTAACTATAAAATGATTTCAACGATGAATAAGAAGTTTCCATTCATGTTAATAGAGTCTCCTGAGAACTTATGCCTTTCTGCTTTTAACCTTATTCACCAGTTATCTTCCTTGAAACTAGTAATTGATGCATCTAATTTTATCCCAATATTAGAGATTCTTTCCTTTAATTTGTTCATTTTGTAATGCAATTTGACACTTTATATATAATAATTGACATTTTCCAATGCATGCTTAGTTAGGCTAAAAATTAATCACCAAACCGATGCATAAATTCACTTGTCATTTAAAAATGACTATTTAAATATTTGAGATATATTTAATATCGCCAACTTATTGGTTATCAGCCATAACAAAAATAATTTATCCATAAAAAAATAAATAAATATTATAAGTACATTCCTACTTTCCTAACATCAAATGACCTGCACACACTTGCCACATTAGCAAGATGAATCTTTACCTCTCAAAACCAGACAAGAACATCCTGCACAGCAACTCTGACAAATATTTTATTACATTTACTTATTAAAAGAAATTAATAAATGAAAAGGTCTTTAGTTTAAACCAGGAAACTCAGCTTTTATTTCAGACACCATTAGGAGACTTTTTTTTTGGCTCACCATTCTCCGTCAGCAAACTTTGCGATGCAGAAATCTCCTCTGCGTGGGGCAAAGGATCCTTCCACCGGAGGCTGGGCGGCAATCTCCCCTCGCATGCTCTCCATCAGGTTCTCCAGCTTAGTTCCTGCAGACATGAGGATGACAAAAAGGTGAACATCTCTGTGCAAACCATCACACTTCTCAGGAATGTCAAGACTTGATTTGGCTCCACGTTCAAAGACCAAGAATCATCCTGACAAAGGGGCCGATTTGATGAGGAATTGACCCATTATCCTGCGTGTGTCAAATTGAGCCGTTCGTTTTTGTGACGTCACACGGTCGGACGCACCCCATGATTGTTGATTGACAGACCCGCACTGGGCGACATAGAGAGATCTGTCATCATAGTCCACCATTGTTGATACGCTGGAGCAGAATGGCGTCTAAGCGATTGTGGTGTTTTGTTCTTGGGTGTAAAAAGTCATTTTGATGTTCCTAAATCCGAACAGCTGAAGACGAAGTGGCTGAGTTTTGTTTTCGAAGGGAATATTCGCCAAGAGCAACATCAATGCTTTCATGTTTGCGCGAATCATTTCTCACCAGACGTCTTTATAAAGGAGGGTCAGAATAACATTATAACGTCCTGTTCGAGCCTTAGTTGTCGAACTTCTTTGCGGCCATCATCTTATTCCGGGTTCGACTCTGGTTCAAACTGACACGATTGCACAGATGTGTCCTCAGAGACTCCTGCTACCATTTTTTCTCTAAATATACCCTCAACTGTTGTCAAGGCAACAGCGAAGCTCATTATCATTTAAAGGCATATGCACTGAAACGGCGTGCTATAAACAGAGCTGTTTTTGACCAGGTAAAATTACAAGAGAGAGAGAGACTGTCTTGTGTTTTCTTACAATACTGAGAATTTTTAATTCAAGTATATTACAAACTTTTCATTTAGACCCTAAAGAATCAAATTAACTTGAATGAAAATGGCATTATAAAAATGGCATGGCTAGCATCAGATTATTTGCATGTATTAAATGAAAAGACATTGTCATGCCCCGTAAAACGTGTACCGTAATTCTACATTCAAGCAGCCTTAAGCCTGCATGCGGCTAATTAGCATGATGCCAACTCAAACAGAGCAACGCTAGCGTGTGAACGTATGTTTGTGTACGTGTGAGGGGCGCAGGGGGGTTTAATGGCAGATTTTCAAAGAGGTGCAGCTTAAATGTTCTATTTTATTGGCTAACCCAGCAGCATCCAGCCTGCTAAACGGTTAATTAGCACATATGGGAAGACACGTGCACACACATATACACACAAACCTCTCAGTTGATCCTCGCACAGTAGAGATATTAGCTGCGTTTTGAGGTGGCAGCAGTTTTTGAGAGGGGGGGGGGGGGGACGTGGCTGTGTGACTGTGGGTAGAGTAGCGTGTCAGATGACAGCTGAATGTGTAGCCTTGATTTATTAAACTAATTTAAAAAGTTTTGCATTTTCTTCCCAGGCAGCAGGGCAGCGAGAGTGTTTCCCCGGCTTCGTTCATCCATGCCCCACTTCCATCCCAGCGAGAGCTCGCTAAATAATAAATAAGGACGGGGTGTCCTCCGTACGCGTTATAAAGGTTTAATGGAGGCAGCGCGTTTAACCCAATTAATCCAAGAGGCACTCAATTAGAACGCATGGACCGGGCAGAGAAAAAGTCTCTATTATAGACGATGGGTGCTAATTAAAATTAATGCACTGGCTTATAATACATGTCAAAGAATACTAAACTCACTCCCCAAACACTGTTGAAGGAATCGAAAATGGTTCCAGATGTCACATTTCATTCTTTATCAGTTGACAAAACAGAACTAATGATGTTTGATGATGTCACTATTGGAAGTTGGGAAATATGATATTAAAATAGAACGTGGAAAAGGTTTTTAGAGAATGTTCAAACTATTATTTTGGCTTCAAAAGAATTCACCTTTTGCGTTTCATTAAAGAAAAGAAAAAAAACCCCCACTGTTGTCAAAAACAACAATCCAATCAACTGCCAATGGACAATATCAAGTCCCACCTCAATTGTTTGATCGTCAAGAAGATTCACTGGGATATACTTCACAATAGAGAAGGAAAGATGATGTCAATTTGCGTTTCATGCATATTTCGTTTAAAACAAACTGTTGCAATCTCGGTCTGATTCCAAACGAACTTGCATATAGCCCAGAGCACGGCAACATTTTGGATGTTAATTAAAATGTGTAATATATGGGTTCAGTCTTAAACATGAGTGTAAAGGGCAAGCGAACCAGGACAAAATATTACAACTTTGTCTAACTAACACCATTGTACTTCTATGTTAAGCAGAAACCTAATAGAACTCTTGGGGAGACTTTGTCAACTTAAAAATGAAGTACTGTTAATTTGTGTTTTTGATCTAAAAGCATGCTAACAAGACCTGCAATGGTCCATATGGTGCGGGTAAAGATGTTCAGCTCTGCTTACGTTCCCTGTATGCTTCATTACATCCTCCTCGGCTGATATACTGGAGGATATAATGAAGGATTCAGCTTTAATTACGGTGGGGTCGTGTTCTCTAGTGCCTACTGTAAATCTGTAACACTCCCCTGACTGTGTGTGTGTGTGTGTGTGTGTGAGAGAGGGTTTTCAGTGCAGCGTGCTTTGCACACAGCTAGCTCGCGGTCAGTGTGTAATGTTAATTAGCACAAGCAGAACGTGTCTACGGATTTGGACTCACCTCCTGCTCTGATGAGGAACGAGTGAGCGTTATAGAGGACATGAGGTGGGAGCTCACTGATGAGCCTGAGAAAGTCAACTATGAGAATAAATGGTTTTTATACAGATAACAGTGAGCAGGACTGTCAAGGACTCTTAGCTAATGTAAATGTTTAATCTCCAAAGTCAAAGGTTCTCTGCATGAAAAATGCCTCCCTCTTACACACCAGCGTTATCCTTTTGCCTTTACAAATGACTTCTCATTTTAGACATATTTCCCAATTGACATACACTCCAAAGTAACAAACTGCATTCAAGAACATTACATTTCATTAGGGATGGGAATTTTTGTCAATTTCTCTTTTCGTTCTCGTCTCAAAAAACGAGTACACTAGTACTCAGTGGGGCGTGTCCATCATGAAAAGAAAATATTTTAAGATAACGAAAACATGAATGTATGACTAGAAAAGTTAATGCAACATGCATGTCCTGGGGTGTTTTTTTTTTTTTTTAATATGCCACTGAAGTTTTTCTGATGTCCATCTCTTCTAACAGAGACACTTCTAACAGACATCTTAGTAGAGACACTGAACTACATTAACCTTCAAATTTCCATTTTCACCATTTTATTTGAATCACTGTAGTAGACACTTGTTTGGCAGATGAAAGACTCACAGGTTAAGCTGTGAATATTTACAAGAAAGTATTAAAAATGTGAGAATCCTGGTTCGTTTTAAAGGTCTCCGTCTCACTCACTCTATCTGTGGATGATTCACTCTTTCCATATGACACAGTCTTGACATTACCAGCTATGAGGGATGAGCACTGCTTTTACACATGGCATAGCTGCAAAAAGCCCTATAAATAACCCACACCTGTGTTTATTTGCACTGGAAAAAATGTATCTACCGTAATAGCATCCAGTGGGTCAAACACTTCCACGCCTACCTCACGTTACCCACAATGCAACCAGGCGGGATCAACCTTTCACTCCGAGCTGTTTACACTATTAGAAAACAACAGCTGGAAAAAGAGAGAAGGAATCCACAGAGAGAAAGGTCGATGCCACAGAGACGGGAGAGCATTTCAATAAATATCATGTTCATTGCTTCTCTGCATCCCATAATTAATTGTTTGCCAAGGTGAGATTCACTATTATTATGGCTCATATTCAGGGTTCGAAAACCCACGCTGTTTATGCCACATCCTTATGGCTTGATGAGAGGTGTGCTATTATTTGTCCGAGTGATTAGACTTACAATGTTCGCTTGGCAGATGAAATAGATGGAAAACAAATCCTATTGACTTGATATCCCATCTATACAGACTACAATATCAGAGATGCAGTGGTGGACTTTCTTTGACTTCAGCAAGCAACGAAGCACTCAAGCACCTTCGCAACGTCACAGAAATGCCCTCATAATTCCTTCTTAAAATGTATTTATGTGCTGCTATGGCAGTAGCTGAGAGCAAATCATATGCAAATGCAGACAGAAGAATGATTAGACCTAATATCAACGTTATTGAGATATTATTCCATCAAATGATTCCCAGAGGGAACGAGACTAAAGAAATGAGACAATACTAATACTGGTGTTCCCAAATCACCACATTAAACAGAAATTCAGCCACAAATCCCAAGCATAAATACTGCATGTTGAATCTAACGAAATCTGCAAACAACCCCAACTCAAGAAAAAAGTAACATTATATTTTAGACTATTAAAAGGAATTGCTCACTTAAATATGAAATTTGATGTCATCATTTACACACACTCAAGTTGTTTGAAACGTGTGTGAGTTTATTTCCTCTGCTGAATACAAAAGATTTTATTTTAAAGAATGTTGGTAACCAGACAATTGATGGACCACATACTAGGTAAATACTATGGAAGTCAATGGGGTCCATCAACTGTTTAAGAAAAATAAAAACAAACAAAAATAGATTACAGTAAAACAGCATTACAATCAATTAATTTTCAGGATAATTGAAATTACAAACAATATATTAAAAAAAAATAATTACAAAAGTTGAATTCCAGGCACATCATCGTTTATTATTGTAATGTTGGAGTTTTACCAATTTTTTTAATGAAATTGTTTAATTAAAACCTTAATGGTCCAAACAATGGCTTAAAAAATTAAGCTTTACATTTAATCATTAAATATCATGCTCAGCCTTTCTTAATTATGTAATAAGCAAATATGACACACAGTGTGTGTATGGCAGTTAAAAAAATGGTAGCGTAATCAGCTTAATTGTTTAATTTGACCACTAGTATAAAGATGCATCTAAAGAAAGAAACAAGCACACACACTCGCCAATGAGCACCCCTCTCTCAAAGCCATTTGCAGGAACGTCTTTATCTCTTTAAAACAGTGGTGTTCGTTCTCTCTTTTCCTTCCTCTCCAGGTAAAAGCGGCAGCCCACGCCGAGCTTAAGGACAAAGCCACATTTCACACTGACACCGGGGCGGCACGTGGGGACGTGGGCTGGGCCACCTGTCCGCTCGTCTCATTAAACATTCATTGGCGGGTGGACGGGGTCTGTTCTGCAAGGATGAGGGTAGTATTAAAAGAATTTCACCTCCCCTCCCGGCGCTCGTGATTGACTGAGCAGGAGACGGTGCGGACGAGCCCCGGTGGGGGAGGGGATGAGGGCAGAACGACCTCAACGAGAAAAGATTCACACGCTGCACATCTGCAGGCTGCTTATATATCATTACATTAGGGAAAACAAACAGAGGCAGAGAGACTAAAAGCCTCTGTTCAGCAGTGGGGCAAGAGAAACACAACAAACACATGTTCAGACGCACATAAAGAGGGATACAGACAAAACAATCCCAGGGTTGTGCACAATGTGACCCGTTTTGGTGTAGATGGTTTCACGGCAATCAGTACCTGGTGCTAAATTACAGCTCTGTGATTTCAGAGCCATTGTGAAGAGAGGGCAGTGGCAGCATACTGTATGTGGCCTTTTCCTCCCGTCACGCAAGCTGTGGGTGAGACCTCGACTCTGCGCTTTGATTGCAACTTTACAAATAAACCCATAAACCTCCGCAGTGCTCCTAGCTTGAAAGCGTGCAAAACACCTTTTGGGTTTCTGCCTCTTTTAAAGTGCACATGGTAAAGAGGCTCTTTTGGTTCAGTAATGTTTTATAAAGCCAAAAGACTGAAAGAAACCTGGCTTTGAATGCAGTATTATAGTAAAAAAAAAAAAAAAAAAAAAATAATACTTTTTTTGTGAAAATAATAATGCAAAGAAATTTTACTTCATTTTCAAACTTAATTTTCTGGGAGCTAAACTGATTCGTTTTTCTTCTGATTTTCGGGTGTGCATCAACAACACTAAAGTCAATTATAATTTTTTTTTTAAATAAATACAATTAGTAGATATTACATTTAAAGGGGTCATGAACTGGCTTTTTACATTTTTGTATATTTTTTTCTGAGGTCAACTTATGACGTTCGCTTGGTTTTTGCATTCAAAAACATCAAAATGAATAAGTAATAGGCTATTTTGTACCCTAGTTTTGAAAACTAGCTGAAAAACGCTCGTTTTTATGGGCGTCTCGCACTGAAGACTTGGAAATAAACGCCCTCTGCTGTGAGTGGATAACAGTTTTGCATATTATAATGAGTTTCAACTTACCCGTCGATGCACTTGGGGGAAATTGTTTTGAAAATGTCCAATGTTGTAAAATGGCAACCGGAATGATTCACCCATACATGTTTGATCCAGAGTCCGTGTGTTGCACCATCTATGTTATTTAGCTATGCGTGTAATGCGCGGATCGGTGGGTGGGGCAAAACCGGCTGTGTTGAAGTAGGCGTTGATCTTCTGGTGTTTTATCCTCTTTGACGTCATAGTTCCCCACTTTGAAAAACGAGTCGTCTGCTGAGTCTGGTGTCAATAAAAGCTTTTATTCGACTAACAAGGACGTTTTCAGTTCTGAAACTTACAGGATATTCTTATAATATGATGAACTCTTAGATGTCAAAAGCTCAAGGAAAATTTGATTTCTGAGTTCATCACCCCTTTAATAATAATAATAAATAAAGACATTTATTATGGTATAAAATAAAATACATTTCCTAATGAGCATTATTGCTAATTGACAAAAAAAAAAAAAAAAAATCAATCAAAGTCAGGAACATTAGACACAATTACCTAAAGCCTCTTCTAAATCTACAGAACAGGGTTTATCCCTGACAAACAGGAGATGCTCAGACTACACTCGAGTGCTAATCAAGAGTGCTTCACACTGCGGCTCACACCTCCACGCCTACAGACTCCCCTCCAGCGCTGAAATCAATACAAAGTACCAGTGTTCACCCCCCTTAATTAAATCAATATCAAAGCATCGTTTCCAGTCACTCCACTTGTGAAGCACAACCGACGAAAAAGAAGGATGGCTTTGCAGAGGACCAACAGTAAAGTAATAAATGGAACCAGAAAGTGGTGGATGTTTCTGGGAACAGCGGATACAAAAGGCGAGACCGAAAAAAAAAAAAATCTTGCTAAGCAAGAGGGCTGGACCTCATTAGGTGTAAAACAGCTGTTGCATGTAGGGATAAGTGTTGGTGGATGTGTATAAACTGGCACCTGGTAAGGGAACCACTCCAGTCATTAAGCTCTGTGCCAGAGACGGCCTTCCTACCCTCACCAGCCAAACCAATACAACCACTGCCCAATACACTCATGCACCAGAATTATCAAACAGATGTACAGTGTTACAGGCAAGGATTTAACCAAAAGATTTACCATCCCAAACTTCTCGCTTTCCTGTATTCTGCTTCAGCTCTTTTTCCATTGCTAAACTGTCTGCATGTGTATGTGTAAGTTAATAAAGTCTTGTTTGTGTCGCACGTAAAGTTGTCCGTGGTTAAAAATCATGCAGATTTTGGCTACATGCCCCAAGTAGTACTGTACAGTAAGGAAACTGACATTTCTTAGAATTAATAAATAATTAAAACCGAGCATTAACTTGACATGTTAGTTGAATGTTTTATTAATTCTGCTACACCAAGTTAATTATACTAACCCATTCAAATAATTATAACAAGTTGTAATTAATTATTCATATTTTTCTTGAGCTAATTTGCTGCAGGCATGCAGTAACATAAAAATAAAATTAAATACAATATAAATGATTTAAATTTTAGGCAGAGAAAATGTTTGATTTTGTTTTTAAATCTTTAAGAAAAAAAAGTTTTCCAGTTTCGTGACGCATCCGCAGATCCCATAATAAAGACAGGAGACAAACCTAACATGGCATACATAATTATACTCACTGCAAACTGGCAATTATACTCTCAAATATCTACACAAGGTGACAAACCCATCTCTGTTATGAATTAGTTTCCACCAGCTGAAGACAAACAACAGCTAATGGGTCTGTTGCAGACGTGCATGCTGACGCTAATGCCGAATCGAATCAGTCAGTGGAGGTAACTGAAAGTGTTCATTACTTTCCTGAGGTTTCAGTTACACAACTACATAGCACCCCCCACCCTAGAGAGAAATTACACACGGCCTCTGGAGATCCACACAAGCGTTCCTTTGCCCAAGGAATTCCATTTCACTACTGATCTCACACTTTGAGTAATTAAATCTAACTAATTAAAGAACAGAGAAAAAGAAAATAATTGATAGAGACAGAGAGAGACAGCGCGCTCAAGCTTTTCCCTTCTCCGCATGGGGTGCTGGAAGCCGGAGATGTTATCAGGGCGATTTGTGGGTGTTTAGAGTCTTTAAAATGAAGTCGTGAGCTGAGATCATCACAGCGTCAAGCCATGCATTAACCGCAGACTGCGCAGTGCTCATAAGAGATGGCAGCATCAGCCCTGTGATACCACAAAATCAATCAGAGCTGTTTATTTTCAGTCAACACCACTCTGGATAACAGCCCGAGCTTCATTCGCAAGGGAAAAAATAACTATGGAGAGGTTGCATGTGTTCAGATTTTTGATCAAAATTCGGATGTGATCTACTATTTACACTGAAAGACAGTGGCTGTGCATGTGCGCTGATTGAATTTCAGTCATTTCAGAATTTTAGATTACACATGCTGTAAATCCACCACACTTCCCTCTAGAGATGAGTTGTCAGGAGACATGGGTTGAGAGTTGAGCTGCAGGAAATAGCTGCTCATGTATTGGCTTAGACTACCAGTTCTATGATCACAGAGTGGATTTGTGAAATGAATCTGCAAAAGACTGAATCTTTTTAAAGCAAGTAAATAAACTTGTCGACCACTTTGGCAATGAGCAACTTATCTGCCTATCAAATGCTGAAAACACCAACATTTCTTCTTCACACTGGCTTTGGTGCCAAGTAGTAGCAAAAAAAAAAAGTCCATCATTTCAATCAAAACAAAAAATATCATTTACTGACTCTAGAAAAAATCTGCAAACACAGAAACCAACAATTCTCAGGCCAGCAGCGAGTCTAAATTTCAATCTTAACCGTTGTATTTCATCAGAAACAATCTTAAAACAGGGCTTTAAGTGTAAAATACCGAAGTGCGTAATGTTAAAGTGCCACAGAGCTTAGGTTCTTTTACGTTGGCTATATACACACACACACACACACACACACACACACACACACACACGCGCACACACACACAGCACATTTAAAGGGATACTCCACTTTTTTTTTGGAAATAGGTAGAGTTAAACAGTCGAGTTTTACCGTTTTTGAATCCATTCAGCTGATTTTCTGATATTTAGAAGAATATCAGTAACCAGACAGTTTCTGGTCTCATTGACTACCATAGTATATATTTTTTCCTAATATGGAAGTCAATGAGACCAGAAATGGTCTGATTACTGATATTCTTCTAAATACCAGAAAATCGACTGGATGGTTTCAAAAACGGTAAAGCTCAACGATTTAACTCTGGCTGAGTTGTAAAATGAGCCTATTTCCAAAAATAGTGGAGTATCCCTTTAATTCACACACTTGCATGACCCCCTGACATCCACACTGTATTTCCATCTGATATCTTACATATCTGACTCATCGTTTTATTAGAATTTTTTGTAAATGACGTGAAACGCTTCTTTCAGCAAGACCACCATTAAGGAAGAAAGTGGAATGATTAGATGCAACATTTGTAGACATAAGAAGTTATGTCATAATCAAAAGACTCGTCTTCAAAGTGTTTATGAAAATCATGCCTGCCCTGTTAAAAATTTCCCTCTCTTTCTGAAGTTGCTGTGAGAAAGCGGTAATGAAATTGCAAAAGCGACTGGCTTGTAGGTTTTTGTAGGGCTCTGCTTTGAAGTGCTCTACAAGGAATGAGACCTCCTTAACGCAGTTTGGAGAGAGTGTGAAAAAGGAAAAAGGAATGACTTTCAGTTGAAAATAACAATCTTGTTTCTCTAATGAGCCCATCTCACTCTCTCTCCCTCCCCATCTCCATCTCCAATCGTCTCGGTGGAAAACATCGGCCAATTAAACAAAAGAAAAGATGCACACTTGCTGGTTGATCTGACAAAAAACAAGCCCTTAAAAACAACAAAAAAGCCAAAACAGTGCAAAGCTGCAAACATACTGCATATTCAGCTCAGCGTTTTTCCTTATCTTCTCGCACTACTTCCTGTTTTCTATCCTTCGTTTTTGCACTACATTTGGTGTGACCTGCTTTTCTCTTGCAGCTAACCTGAATAATTACCTCACAAAGAACTGAGTGAGTGTGTGTGTGTGACTTGCTGCAGTATTCATTTGGTGTGATGGTTACTAGACGTGGCACAGCCGTCTTTGCTTCTTCTCAGGGCAACCCACAGGGGTTAAAGGTCATCTGAGGAACTAAAGTGATAAATAGACGGGGGTCCAGAATCTCACGTTTTCCCTTAGTTGTTTTTTAAACCTGTAAAAACAGGTTTTGACAACTGCATTTTCAACGATGGAGTTATTTGAAGCCAAACCACACACTAAAAGCGATAGGATTGCAATGCTACTGGCAATGGCAGCCACAGATTTATTATAAATTCATGCAAATTAATTAATTTGCTAATTAAGACACATTAAGAGACCATGAAAGTCAATTTTATGGTTCTGCCAATGACGTCTGCCACTGGAACATGTCGAGACCCTATTTATGAAACCCATACTTGTTTGCTTATTTCAAATATTTCTTATTGATTCTAGTGTGAGGCCTTGAATCACAGGATGGTTGGTCCCATCATGGACTAGGTCACTACCAATGGCGATTTAAATGTCATGTTTACCATCACACTGAGCAGAAAGATCACTCGGGGCATTAAGGAGGCAAAAAAACACAACCTGCAATGTTACCTAACTGGAGTTTGTTGGAGCGGCTACATTTAATAATCATCTTATCTGGAGTCTGAAGAACGCCCTTCAGATATGATGTCATATTCATGCCTGGTTGAATATGGAGCTGGATTAGATGCATATTAGTGTAAAACCCTGAGAGTTAGTCATCTAAACAAAGGAAGCCAATTTAAATTATGTGATTCATAAGGCTTTTTGCTGCCGACACTGTTTAATCCAAGTAGAACGCTATCCATTAATGTTTCCATTCACTATTGCACAAGAAAATGACTTTTTTTAAGCCATAAAAGTCATGTGGCCAATCACCCCAGAGCCACAGGACAACTAAATTACACATACTGTGACTGAAGCACCACAAGAATGTACAGAGACCCAAATCCTTCACTTAGCGACTAAGTTTGGGCCATGACATGAAGATAGGGAAAGATAGTCAAATAAATGACATATTCATATGTTCCTGCATTGGTTTTAGAAATGAAGACAGCACTCACCAGTTTCCACGTCCTGTGCATAGAAGTGCATTCCATCGGTGATCTCGGTGACATACACAGATCTGTATTTTGCCACACGTTCTTTCTCCTCTGTGAGCTGAGATACCTCTTCTTTTGGTTTCTCTTCGTAATTGGCCCAGAGCTGTTGATAAATAGACATTTTCCACAGTTTAAAACAGGATCTAAAAATAACCAATGCACCACAGTCTTATAATTAACATGCTTTGCAACCCATTATGCATTATGAAGTAAATGGGGTTAATTTTGATTTCATGTTCACTTAAACCTATTAATACCTCTGACTGAACCAGATCTCAGTGGTTTCATCTGTTGGCACCAGTGTGAACGCTACATTTGTTGATAATCCCTTCACATGATGGGTTGTTAACACATTTACCAACCCATGACAAGGTCACAATGACCTCTGCAGTTCACGGATGACAGGAGGCGGTATTGGCTAGATTTGAACAACGGCGTAAGAGACAGAGGGCAGAGCATCATGAAGAAAGAGCAAGCTCATTAAGACTTGCGGTTGCAGATCACGAATTTGAGTGTGCAAATTTCAGCATAGTGCCAAAACGAAGGGCAAGAAGTTCTACTTTATCAATGCTTTATAAAGTGTCAAGAAAAGAGCCCCTGCGTGCAGTCAAAGCAGTTTGTTGTGCTTACTAAGCGCTGAGGGATGAGTCTTTCGAAATACAAACATAACAAATTATCAGGCTCTTACGCAACTTCAGTTTGGAGGCTTTATTAGCAAATGATGTTCACTAGCCATTGAAGTTACTTGTTTTTCCATTATTTAATTTTTTTTTTCTACCAGAGAGCAGAAGGCTAATTTCGAACCAGACTTTTATGCTCACAGTACTGGTTTGAGCTAATTATGTCTATACTAGGACAGCAGGACCAACATTTATAGTCCAATTTCACCACTACCAGAAAAAAAAAAGTGAGGATTAAAAACCCAGCCACCAAATGATAAACCACAGGGTCAAACTACCCAATTACATCTGATTATTTCCCTAGAGGTGTGAAACCGAGGAAACATGGAAGAAAAGTATTCCTTGGGGAAAAACGGTCGGGTTAAAGAAGATCTAAACACGCCACGCTCTGCAAACCGCTCCACAGCAAGGGCGTTAGTCTAACCCCACTACCCAGGCACAGTAACACAAAGTTATAACCAAACCTGCAGGACCAATTGCAGTCACCCAGATTTGAGTGTCAACACTCGTTACTATGCCGACTGTCACGATGTCATTTCTGGCACCGCCGGTCAGTGCAGTCTCTGCGCTTCCTGCGGCCACGTGACCTCTGACACTCGCCATAGAGGCAAGGGCACTTGAGACACGCGAGCAGGCGGACATATGCAAAAACCCACTCTTTCGCATATCCTTCACTGCAAAAGCACAAAAGAAGCCAAAAACACACACTCTGACTCAAAGAGACGCACTGCACCCTGGGCAAATGACCTTCTGTGAGCAACCAACCATTCTTGTTTGTTCCACATGAGTGCAGGTATATGACTACTGCTGGGCGGGGTCAAAAAGAGAAAGGATTTGTGATGTATTCTGTCATTGAGCTGCCTGTGGCCTAAATCCATAGCAATAAGCCACACAAAAAAACCAAGTGTGACAGAGTGAGAGACTGAACGAATTAAACGACAGCTTTGTTGCAAGTTAACAGTCCTCAAAGGACAAAAAAACACATTAAAACCTCTAACGGGCTAATGAGAGACTCAAAACTCTGATTGAATAAGCACTGTTTGAAACAATGGTAAAATTGTGATAAATCACACATTCAATATGAATACAACAAAAGCCTCTTCATTGCAGAGTTTTGCCAATGAAAGAATGTATTAAACCCTGCCTATGAACCAATCAACAGTTGTAGTCCACAATTTTCTCAGGCCAGATTTGCTCGTCAATCTTCTAAAGTTTGAGAGTACACAATAATAATACAGGTTTAGGGCATTACCTTGCTTGAAATAGCAGAAATACATGCTTTTTAGTGGCTTATTGCTTTATTGCTAGTAGTACTTATTGCAGCTTTTGCCAATAGTATGTTAGTGTGTCTTTCCCTGTTGTGTTGAGCTCTCAAGGAGAGGTCAGACTTTTCTTCAGGCACTAAAGATACAGCAGAGTTACATTCATAAAAACTGCATCTCTCACACACTGAGTTCAGGGGAGGGGGCCGTTCCAAACGCTGATGAAAGGTGACAGCGTGTCAATTCCAATAGAGTGTGTTCCGCCCAGTGAGAGCGAATCCCCATCAACACCCAGAGCGCATACACACACACAAACACACGGGGCCAAAGGGAACGAATCAAACGTATAGTCCAAGTTCATATTGGAGCACACTAAATTTACCTGCCAAATTAATCTACATCCAAGAGATTTATATGCATCAAACACTGCTGCCCTGCAACTACAATACCCATAAGTCATTGCACCTGAGGCAGCAGATAACCAGGCGGTCTTTTTCCTGCAAATCCAGCTTTTTTAATAAGGCCTTTCATTTTGTCACAGCCATCTAATACTGCTTTAAAAAGCCATGCATTTTATTATTAATCAAATTATACTTGGTTAAATCAATTAAGCATTTATTATATGCATAATGAAGGCACCTTTGGAAATAAAGGCTCATTAATTCAAGAGAAGGCTCTTTCTGAAACTTCGGTGCGAGACATAATGGCACGGCAGAGTCATCCAACACACACTGCATTCTTTCACGAAGTGTGTATAAATTGGAAACTTGAAAACCCAAGATGCAAGTTCAATGGGGAGGGCTGACTATTGTCCGCATTGTGTGACAAAACATATCTAATTCTCTAAGAGGTTCACTGGCCATTAGCAGTGTTTATTTAAAATAAAAATATTTTATTTTCTTTCTATCACAGAACAAGTACAGGAATAAACAGATGGCTTTATTAAACAGAATATTTGCAGAGCTTTTGTTCTTCTAAGTGAAATAATTAAAGGAAATACTTCAGTAAATCTACCCAGCAGTCTGGAGACTCTTTGTTCCACTGCAATCCTTTGATTAAAAAAAAAAATAACACTTAAACTTGACAGAAGTTAACATTAAACATCTGAAACCTACTTTAATTCCAGGATATTGGAATATAGATTTAATTTAAATAACTATACCAATGACAAATAACTGGTAAATGATAAAACGTTAAATATCTACCAAGGTACGGACAAGAAAAAGGCTGCAGATGGATTTCAGAAGATACACAACCATACCTCCTTACACAGTCTGATTAGGCCTGCCCTAAACGACAGCTGAACATGTGGGTTATGCAGTGCTGGACTATACAGACAACACAAAAAACACATTAATAGTAATCGGAGAGGTGGGATACATTATCAGGGTTTTTAGCATAGTTAATTAAGGTCTACGACCCATGATGTCCATCTGCTCGTCTGCTTTTTACACCAGAATCGACAAAACCATCTGTGGATGTATATGCCGTCTATACGCATTACCAAACTAATGATTCAACCACAGCAGAAATACAATACAAATGCGACAACCTGCATATAGATACAAGCACGACCAGATCAGAGACTAATCTGAACAGAAAAAGTTTAGTGGTGGACAATAACAAAGTAAATGTAATTCATTACTGTATTTAAGTAGCTGTTTTTTTGCATATCTGTACTTTACTGAAGTATTTAAATTTGGCAAGACTTTTACTTTAACATTTCAAAGTCAAATATCGTACTTTTTACTCTACTACATTTTCAAAATCAGTCGTTCCCTTTTTATTTATGAGTGGATAAAAACGTAACTGGACAAAAGAGCCACCAATCACATTACAGTGCCCATGCTTTGTTTTGAACTTGCCTTGGCGCGAACCAGAGCCGTTAAATATGAGAGTTGCGAACATAGACGTTGCGACACAGTGATCTCGCCGCTGCTCGGTCACGTGATTCGTGTAGCTCAATAGTTCCAAACAAATCGCATTGCCAATGATTTTAGGAAGGGCAGAGAGCAGCAGCTATTATTGCAGCAATTATCAGTAAACGTTGAAGCATAATGTACATTGCTTACTACATTGACACTAAAATAACTTGCATTTAATAGCATTTTTTTTTTGGAGTAGCAGAAACACTGGATTAGTACTTTTTTGTGTGTAATTTTGGAGGGAAATTGGCTGCTCCCATAACATTGAATATATATATATATATATATATATATATAAAATGTGTTGCACATGTTTGTGAACGTATCAAAACATAAGGATGTTAATAATTATGACCATAGACGGTACATAGATGTACAGTAAATACTGTAAATGTATACCTTATGGGAAGAATCCCCTTCCCTCCGAAATTAAACACACACAAAGAAAAACTATTTTTTACTTTTGTACTTTACTCAAGTGAATGTTTAAAGGCAACACTTCTACTTTTACTTGAGTAATATTTTACCTTGAGTATCTTTAACTGAAGTATATGGTATGTGTACTTCGTTTTTGCATTCTTTATATCATCACTCATGATCTTGAGTGTATGTTTTGCAAAAGATAACTGAAACTGGGAAGCCTGAGCAGGGGTGAAATTAGGATTTCAGGTGTGGAGGAACCCTAAAATCTAGTGGTCATTTTGGTCAACTAATTGCTAACACATTACATTTATCTCCAATCCCCTAAAACACATCATCTATGTTGAAACACTTGTTTATAGAGCTCTACATATGCCATTAAAATACATTTAATCCAACTAAGAAAGTTAGAATTAGAATAAATACCATTAAAATAATCTATAAAAGTAGCAACTAAGACCGTAACGGAATGCAACCAGTCTGTTCGCAACTAAACCGTGAAGCTGATTAGCATGCATATGTGCTCTCTTTAGAGGGCTAGAAAAAAAAGAAATCAATGTAAAAAGGATCCATGAATGACAAGAGCACTAAGCCTTGCTCGTTTGAACTCCTCCTGATTGACATCTGACAGCTATAACCTCTGACCTCAGCAGATGCCTACATCGAAGCAGGACACGGGACCCAACCAGAACGGTTTCGCTACTGTGCATGCTAACAAGATTAGCAAGAGCGCAGATGGATCGAAGTACTAATGTACTGCACGTTGGGAGATATTAAACAGGTTAATACTGCAAATCTATTGATTTTCAATTATCATGTAGACAATAGACATCCATTGCCCAATGAGAAATTTAAATCCGAGGTCCAGTTATGCTTTCTGAAATCCAATTAGCTTTATAGTAAGTCTATTTAGTCTGAATGAGTCAAGTCCCCCGAACCACAAGAAATTCCAGCTTTCGACTCCATGTCTAAATGTAGCTGATGTGACAGCTTGCACGTATTTTCCACGTAAATGCATGCATGCGTAATGCGAGAGAGAGAAAACATATTTCATGCTAATATGATTGTAAAGCACCATTGCTCTAGAAGGCAGGAAAAAAAAACAAAAACAAAAACAACACTCTGGGATTTCACTGTCAACATTTGTTTTACTGGTTCTAATGTACGCAAGCACACGGGTCTATCCGGTGACAGAGGGCAGACCGACCATCCATCAGGCGTCCCAAAGTCCACATCAATCTACTCAGGGACGCTGACAAACACATCAACCAAGCGACCTACACTGTCAGCATCCACTTAACCTGCAAACACAGAGCTAGCGCTGTAAACTCACTTAGCATAATCACACACACAGTCATGTACTCATCTGAACACACAGAACACTGTAAGCTGGATAAATGCGGCGCTTTCCAACCCAACCAACATAAGACGGGGTGACGTTGGGTGAACGCAGATGGGAGGGGTGTGCGGAGCAGAGGTGGACGTGGAGTCTTGGATGTGGTTACTTAGCGGATAAATTTATGCATTAAAAGTGCCCAGGTGGCATGGCACTTTGGGAATCAACAGCTGCGAGATGTCAGCATGCGGGGAGCTTCTCTTCAGCCTCATATCACCGACAGCAGCTGTTCGGATGCAGTGGCGGCTGCGCAGCTTATACCGCGGCTTACACCGCTAATGTCACCACCCTCCTGTCAGCCGTTACAAACTCGCACAAGCCTGAAATTCCTGCACGGTAAAGGTAAGAAATCACCAGAAACTCTAGCCCGTCGCAGCGGCGTTGGTGTTGAAATGCTAAGTGGTTTAGCACCATTTCTGTGGAGGTTAACTATGGCAATGAAGCCTGTTTGCACACAGAACCCAGGCTGGTTTTGAGGGGTCTGGCACACGTCACGACTACCCACCCGCGCAGATGATGCCCCCAGGGAAACACGGCAGCATATGGGGCCTTACACAACAACACAGACTTTCTGCTCCAAGTTGACTTTACACACAGCTATAAGAGGAAGATTGCAAAAAAAGATGACAATGTAGTTAAAGAAAACAAAATCATGAATATCAAAAAAACACTGCTGACAAGTTGAGCGTATAGCCACTAGAATCGGATCAAACTGGAAAATAAATAAATAATTAAAGTTGCCTGCCACATCCAGCGTTTTTGATCATTTTCACAAAAATGTCATGGCCCCCAGTATATTTTGATGTATGAATATCTGAACAAGCAATATCAAAAGAACAGACCCTCTGCTTTTAAACAATAAATATTTCCATTTTATTCTAGCTTCATGCATTCTTTATCAACACTTGAATTTGGCATCACAATGAAAGGACTTCGGTTCAACGGTTCAAGGTCCAAATGAGAGTTTCAGTGCAGCTTCAAAGGGCTTTAAACGTCACCTAACGATGAATAAGGGTCTTATCTAGGACCCTTCGAGTCATGACTCGAAATTTTTTTTCATTTTGATGAACGAGTTTGAACGCTTGTCACAGAACCGAGCAAGGCGAGCATTTGTGCTTAAAAACTCTTTATTTAATTTTATAAATGAGCGATCGTTTCGCTAGATAAGACCCTTATTCATCGTCTGGTGTCGTTTAAAGCTGCACTGAAACTCTCATTTGGACCTTGAACCGTTTGGTTCCCATTGAAATCCATTATATGGAGAAAATCCATGAATGTTTTCATCAAAACCCTTAATTTCTTTTCGACTGAAGAAAGAAAGACGTGGACATCTTGGATGACATGGGGGTGAGTAAATTATCAGCAAGAGTTGAACTACTCCTTTAACATTAGTTTTAATTTATATGCTGATGATCGTGTATGATTACATATGATATTTCTTTTTTATGCATCTTCGTATGCGTTTTGATCGGGAGATTCAGTACTCTTTCAGAAGATGCGTTATACTGTAGCACCCCAACCATATAACGGAAAATAAGGAAAGCCAATGGTGGGGGAAAAAAAAAGACAAAATATAGGGCGAAAATTTATCTATTGGTTAATTGGATGGAGGCGGATTTGAATGTTGCAATTGTAAGAAAGGGTTTTAGCAGACTAAATGAAAGCATCTATAGAGCATCATTTAACCAGATTAAACGTTGCAAGGTCAAAATAAAACAAATGGAACATATGCATTTATAAATGATTCACAATAACATCAAAATAATGATGCATGCAGTAAAGAGATAAGATGAATTTCTATTTCATGCCAACTTCAAAGCACCGGCAAGTACGTTAAAGCTAAATTGGCTGTTGAACAAGTGGTTGACTATTCTGCCCATCCTCAATAATGTTGTTCCAGTACAAGGAAGATGTATTCAAAGAGTCGAATGCACTGGAGGAGTTCCTCCATTCCAATCTGACCAAACCTCCTGATGTTTGTACAAAGCTGAGAAAAATAAAAGCCTTTCAAATCAGTATTCATTTGCAGTAAAGACTAGAAGCGGAGCTATTTAAAGCGGCTTATTTCCAGCTAGCCTGCCTACCTGCTGTCTGCCCACACTTCACCGCATGAAATAACCACATGCGACATATGTTTTAATCAGACTCCGTCATGACAGAGGGCTTCTGGGATAGACATGGAATTCAAGTGAAGTCTTCACACAAATCCATTTATCAAATAAACCGTGTTTACACAACCCTGACCTAAAGAGGTTTAATAATTCCTTCCTTATGTTTCTTTCTGCAAAGGAATCGGAACACACAAATGTGTGCAAATTAAAAGCAAAATAATCCACTTTATTTAACCCAGCATGTCTTGATGCCCGGTTGTCATGGCTACAAGTTAAGCAGCCTCTTCATTTTCTCAGATCGAATATTCAACCTCTCGCAGTTTTGCTCATCGACTCGCTTGCATCTGACAAATATGGGCGTTTAGCTGTCTTTACACAACGGAGATGCGAGGAAGCCGGGTAGTAAAAAAAAAAAAAAAAGGGAGGTAAGATGACATAGAGAGAAAATTTGGACTGACATCAACAGCCGTCCTATAGGGGGACACTTATGTCCTTAAGGAGGCCTGGTACCCCACTAAAACCAGTCACATCCCACACACACACACACACACACACACACGACATGGCTGGCTACAAGCCCACGGCACAGATGAGACAGAGTGAGGGGAAATACTGAGAAAAGGGAGATGCATGCTAGGAGAGAGAAAGAGAAGCGCATGAGAGAAAATGAAGAGGAAGTGAAGCCAGAGTACGTGTTTACATAACAGTGCAACTCCTTGAGGGTAGACAAAATGCCTGTCTGTTTGAGTAGAGCAAAATAAATCACTCTAGATCCCTGCATTCAAAGGGAAAAGTGCACTTTAAAGAAATACTTCATCCAAAAATTAAATCTCCATCAATTATACACCCGCATTTCATTCCAAACTTCGTTGAACACGAAAGGTGATATTTGGAAGTATCTGCTGGTTTCTCTTTTCCTTGCAATTACAATGAAAGGGGACTGGAGCTTATACAAACCATAAAAAAAGAACCATCAAACTATTACAAATGTGATTCATACATAATATTTAAAGTCTTCTGAAGTTATATGATAGATTTAAATGATACATGTAGTCAAATTTAAGTATTTTTCATTGAAAACCTTAACATCAGTTCATCTCTGACCAACTGATTCAATAGAAGAAGTACTAAAAAGATTCAATCATGAATCTGACATTGCTACTGCATAAATGTGTCAAGAAAAGCTAGAATGGTCACACAAAGCTATCATTAAACATTCTCTGTGCTTAATGAAGCATTCATTGTACACTGAAAAAAATGATTCTGAGTGCATGTAAATGTTACGTAGTTAAAATGTGTAATATTAACAATAAAATGTTACGTTTATATCTTTACATAATATATCTGGTTTTGAATTTATCTTCATTTGTTCAAAACACAAGACAATGTGCATATTTTTACCTTACAAAATTAATCTAAGTAATCTCAGCCAATCTTTTTAGGCACATGCACTCAACAAACAATACCTTGTTTAATTTACTCAGTGCAAAAAATTACTCCCCTTCCTGTTTTTTGGTCTGGAAACCCCTTGCATTTCAAACGAAGAGGAAGCCTACACGTGGAGACTGAACTCAAGGTAAGAATAAAGTTAGAAAAGTAGGCTAACAATTAAGGTTACTTGGGTTTGTACATTCTTTACAGTGTTCCAATTGTTGTACAAAAATTAGGCTTTAAATGTAATTTGAAGATTGCTTTGTCGTACGTGGATTTTCTGTTAATTACCATGTGGCAACGCTGGGATTGCTTTATGTTGCTTTACGTGTAGTCTAACATTAATTGAAACTTTGCAAGTGGCCATAGAATGGTTTGTTCTAGTGTAATTTAAAGCCAGCGTTATTAATCCAGCAATAAAATAATGTAATGTTAGTGCAAGCACGTGGATCTTTAGAGCAGCCATGAATAAATTAGGGTAACATCAATCGTTTTTTCCCCCCAACCTGGGCCTAATTTTATTCTTTAAAAAAATATGTATTTGTGTTTAAGTGACTGATGGGAACAACAATCTTTTAAATTGGCCAGGCTTAGACCGCTTCAGTGTGTAGATGCGAAAGAATTAACGTTAGGCCTAGGCAAATCGTACGTTATGGGTAATTGCGTTCTTTTACATCCACAAAACCTGCTTGTTTTGCCACTGACATATGCTATTCTAAGTGTCTGACGACATTACCTAAGATCGCGGACAGCTCCAGCGTTAAAATTAACTCGTTAAATCATTTTACTTGATCTAAAAACTGACTATCATATTAGAAAGATTTAAGATTCCAGCTTGGATATTTGGCCGCTATTTATGACAAAACTGAGTTGCAATGACTTTCTGTCTTTCTTTCTTTTTTTTTTCTTTTGTCAAATAGTGCAGATAACCATTATAATATCCTTATAATTTATTTGTGTTCACATAGATGGAATTGACAGCATCCGCGAATAACTCCAAACGTGGGCGCATTTTTAGAAATATTGATTTAGTTTGCGCGCTCTGTTTTTCTTCATGGTTGTGTAAGGTGTTTTTTATACTTTATGGTTCGAGCGCTCATTGGGGTTTTTCAGCCGTCAATCATCTCGTGAACATAGTCCCGCCTTCAGAATGACGCGGTTCACTGCACGCTTCCCCAACGGAGCTCCGAGGGAAAACAAACCCAAAGTAGCAATTAAACCGAAACTGAAGAAAATTTGCTTACTGATGAGCAGGTCAACTAATTGCAGTGTTGTGGAGAGAGTAAAATGTTAAACTATTTTTAATTAGGCTATAGTTGTAGTTACAATTTTTTGCCATGTTTTTGGTTTCTTGCATTGGTCAGTTAACTATAACACTGTGTCCTTACCAGGTGATCCTCCTGACAAGTAGGCTACACTGGATAAAGGTTTGTAAATTTCTCTAAATTGGTTTATTGTAGTGAGAACTGGGGGTATAGTTATAATGTCAAATGGCAAAATTCCTGTTGTCCTGTTTATATAGAAAGTTTTAGTGTTCTTCAATACAGTAGGCCTACATGTGACACAATTACTCATGACCAGTGATGCTGGCATTTCTACAAAAAAAAAAAATGACAAAAATAGTAATGCACAGTAACTTGGATAAGTAACTGAAATCTGAACACTTTTGTCAGTCACAAGCAATAATGCGCTACTATTTCCAAAAACGTAATCAGATTAAATTTACTTATCCAAGTTACTGTGCGTTACTATTTTTGTCCTTTTCTTTAGTAGAAATGATGGCTGGTATTCGATATGAAACCGAAATTGCGACACTCCCTGTGTCACTGTGTGAGAAGGCAGAATCACAACACACCACTTCCAACTATCAGAGTTATCCTTCCCGTCCAGATCCAATGCTACCACATTTTTAAATTACTATTAGTATTCTTTGAAGTTAACATTATAAAATACATAGACCTACAGCACACTGCACATTCTTCGAGCACATGCTTGCACAAATGTACATAAGTATATAGAACAAAACTACCACAGCACGTAATCCCACCAAGATTTCTGTTTAGAGCAAAGAGCTGTATGCATTCTTCACATTAGCAAACAAAAAGTAGGTTAAATTCTCTCTTGTATATTTCACAGTTTTGTGATGACGACGATTCTGCAGCCATCCAAGAGGACATCACTTCATTTGTACTCAACATGTTCGTGGTCACCAAAACCAGGGATGGAGGTCTCGAGAAGCAAGCTGGAATAGCCATCAAGGGATCAGAGGTCCTTTTTGGAATTCCCAGTGTAGCACATGCTTGCACCTATACCTTATGGGCATTATTTATGCCTTGGAACTAAGCTATCCAAATAAATTAAATACACCTTTGGAGGATGTTAACAAAAACATGCCCTCCAAAATCCAGCTTATGGCCTAAAAGTATGACAAACGTTGTTGTTTATAACTCTGTTTGGACTTTTTGGGACTTTGGCTTATTCACCATATCCCCCAGAGTTAAATAAGTCCACACATACCCTTCTCATCTCTGTGCATGCCGTAACAGTCAGACGCACCCACTGTTAGCCTAGCTTAGCACAAAGACTGGAGGTAAACAGATCCAGCTAGCATACTAATCTTAATAAATGACAAAATAACACCAACATTTCCTATTTACATGTTGTGTTTTTTATAGTCACTGTGTGTACAAATAACAAGGTCATATGTGACACAGCCATCTTCAAAACCGTATACATACAGGAAACTATATTCTCAGAAGGTGAATCACTTCTACTTGGTCAGAGTGATTAGCGCAACACTCTGAGCGAACTCTCTGCTCCTCACCACGGGGCTTCTCAGGTGCTGTGAGAAAATCACTGCATAGAAGAAGTGCTTCACCTTCTGAGAATATAGTATCCAGTGTGTATACGGTTAGAAGATGGCTGTGTCTCATGTGACTTTGTTATTTGAACACTCTGTGACTATACAAATCACAACATTTAAATAGGAAAATGTTGGTGTTATTTTGACACTTATTAGGATTAGTATGCTAGCGGGACTGCTGACTTACTGACTTAGTTTACTTAGGTAAACTGCTATTTACCACCAGTCTTTGTGCTAAGCTAGGCTAGCAGTGGGTGGGTCAGACAGAGTTACGGCACACACGTAGATGAGAAAGGTATGTATGGACTTATCTGACTCTGGGGGATATGGTGAATAAGCTTAAGTCCCAAAAAGTCAGAGTGTTCCTTTAAAGTCTTAGAATATGTTACTGTACATGACTGAAAAACACAATTGTATAGAAAATACTCTGTAAATGTTTATTTTTATTGAAAAGTCCTTACTGAGAGTGTTGAAATATAGTTAAACATCTGGTTGGTTGGTTGAGACTGATGTAGTACGTTTAAAGGGATAGTTTACCCAAAAATGAAAATGAAGTCATTAATTACTCACCCCCATGCTGTACCAACCCCGTAAGACCTTCGTTCATCTTCGGAACACAAATGAAGATATTTTTGATTAAATTTGAGAGGTGGATCACTGCTACATAGGCTGCCTAAGACATTGAAACTTGACGGCCCAGAAAATCAATTAAGAAAATGTTTAAATATTCCATGTGACTACAGTGGCTCAACTATAAGTTTATATAGATTTGAAGATCACAGTTCTCGCGCATGCGTCGTGGAAATCTCTTGAACTCTCGGCTTTTTTTCGCACAAAAAGTAGTCTCGTCGCTTGATAAACTTATAGTTGAGCCACTGTAGTCACATGGAATATTTAAACATTTTTTTCATTGACTTTCTGGGCCGTCAAGTTTCAATGTCTTAGGCAGCCTATGTAGCAGTGATCCACCTATCAAATTTAATCAAAAATATCTTCATTTGTGTTCCGAAGATGAACGAAGGTCTTTCGGGGTTGGTACAGCTTGGGGGTGAGTAATTAATGACTTCATTTTCATTTTTTGGGTGAACCAACCCTTGGTCACAGCATGCACATCTTGAAGTATTGAAGGGGAATTTTGTTACCATATTCCTGAAGACAATAAAGCCTGTCAACTTCCACTTAATGTTCCACGTCCATTCCTTTAGCACCACCATAAAGCACAATTTTCTATTGTACACAATGTTTCAACCTGTGAGGTGAATATATTTTATTATACTTTTAAATTTTTTATACTGACCTTGTCAGTTTTTACTATCAAATGGCGAAAATGTCAACTTATATTTGATTAGCACATTCCACGGGGATAGTACCAGTTTTGAAATAGTAGTAGTAAAAAATAACTATTTGCATTTATACTTTCAGTAAAAAACTAAGTTTTTAATAATGAGTAAATGTAACTTTAAAATACACTAACATTAAAAAAAAAAAAAAATAGATCCCACTTGAAATTTGTAATATGGAAATGTAAAAAGCTTGTTGGATTCAATCAAAATTACTCATTCAGAACTCTTAAAGTTATGTAGATCACACACATAAATAAATTACTACAGCAATGCTAAAATTAAGTTAACTTTATGTGAAAATTCTATTTCAACAAACAGAAAAATTAAGTAGTTTCAACAAAGACTTGTCTTGTTGGATCTACGTAATAAAGTTATGCAAAAAAATTCATTATATTTTTTAAGTAAATCAAGCAGATTATTTTTATCAGTGTAATTGCATGGAAAAAAGGGAAAAGTTCAACCTTCAATTTGTTTATCATGGAAGACAAAAAAAAAATATGCATTTAAAACAATATAATGGTGGGTGAATGAATCATGTCAGCCTTTTCAATTATAGGTGAACTATCCCTTTAAGATGTTCAAGTCGTAACCCTTCACTCTGGCTCTGATTTACTGAAAACAGGAAGTTGGAAGGTGAATCTGACACCGTAATTTCATTCGGATTCAATCCGATCAATTCTTGATTGAGTTTCTTGTGCGAGCCCTGGCCATGTGCAGCCGTGTTTAATAGAATCGCAGGCTCTGATACCACTTCCCCTCGCTCTCTGGCCCAACACACACACACTGACAGCACATGAAAAAGAGCCCGTTTGCTTTTCTGCTGAAGAAATGGCTCTTTCTGTCAACGAGCCTGTGGCGTTCTGTAACAGCAACCCAAAATGGCTCTGTGTGCAGTCCGACACGGTTAGATTTATGTCTGGATGTTAAACCTACGGGTCCACAGGGGTCAGGAGGGGTCGTCATGAGAGACTGATGGCCTGGGACAATGGAGGGGAGCTATATGTGATTGATGCTGAGGGGGCTTAACGTAACGGCCCGCTACAACTCTTCAGGCAATCGGATGTCATAGAAGTAACAAACACACACGCATGAAAGAACCCAAGGAACACAACAAACACAAATAATACAACCTCCACACTTGCCTACAGTCAACGAGAGACATAACACCAAAGGCTTAAGGGAATTGCGTCAAATACATAAAAATTATGATAAGGAGAGAAAGCGGGAAAAAAAAACTATTTTATTAGAATCTTCACAATTTAAGTTAAGCTCTATGGACAGCGTCTGACAAAGATGGTTTGTAAAAAAAAAAAAAAAAAAAAAAAAAAAAAAAATCAAACAGTAATGCAGGTACAAAGGAAGTCTATGGGACAAGATATTCCCAAATGGTTTAAAAGCCAAAATGTGATTAACAAAATATGTACAAGCAAGCACTAATACCATACCGGTAATACAAATACTACTAATAAACAATATAATAATTTAACATTAATTTGCTAATAAATTTAAAAATTATTATTATTATCATTATTATTATTTGTATCACTCAAACGGTTCCCACAAACCTTAAGGCCTCAAACCCTAAGTTACTTGATCATGAGCTTGTTCTTTTCCGAAAAAATAAATAAATAAATAAACAAATAAAAATATACGTTTTACCAAAAAAAAAAAAAAAAAACACTAAAAAATATTTTGTTTACAGTATAATTTGGACCAATCATGACGGAATTCTGAAATTGTTAAGCAACGCCACTTAAACTTTCAAAACTATATATTTGAACTATCTTGGAGCAATGGCTTGCATCAGAAATCCTGACCGTAAGTCCACTACCGCAATTTCTGCTTTTTACAACCCGAAGAACGAATCGAAATTGTTTTCCATGGTAAATCGACAGCGTGTCATAGATGCAGTTGACAGCACTTAACTTGTATTGAACCCAGAACATTTCAGTAAAACTTCCCCATCACAAACCCATTACCAAATGCAGAGATGATGGCAATCGAAGCCTCAAGATTTGAAAAAGCCAAAACCTTCCGTCACAACGCAATCCACTCACGAGGTGTTCCCAGCCATTTTGCATACAAACATAGCTCCGCAAGTAAATCAGCAATATGAATGAATAGAAAGAAAAGGGAAAGAACGAGCATGTAAAAACAGGAGGGAGAGTGAGAGGATGCATTCAGGAAGGGAATTGGCAGCGGATCTAAGAATAGCCTCTCCCTGCACTGAGGACTTCGTTTTTTTTTCCAGAGCAGGTAATAAAGAAAATTGATGAGCCGTTAGCTGAATCCCAAAGCCCTAGAACTGCCGGCTTAAACCTGTCTACCGTGCTTTCTCGGGGGTATGTGTGTGCATGGCAGACAGAGAAAGAGCCGCGATGACCTACGAAAGAGAGAAACGCAGGTGGAAACCGCGAGAACGCTGTTTGCGAAAGCCGCTGAAATCCTGGGTTCTCTGAGGTGGTCTTATCTTGCTGTATAATGCTGGCTTTAAGGCCCAAGAGGCTTCAGAAGCATTTCTGGACAACAGTGCGAGAAACTCTTACACTTGAACCAAATAAAACAAAAAGCCTCTGACAATTCATCCCGTGTTAGAAGAAAGCTGTCAAAGAGCCTAAATTGATTCAGGGATGTGATCACATTAAAAGGCTTCTCAGTAAAAAAAGCAGCTGGAGTCTGGTAATGGACCGGCCGCGAGAAAGGCTGTTATGACATAACTATTCTTTAAAAAAAAAAAAAGGACAGTAGCAATCTCTGTCAGCAAGAAACAAATATTTAGTATCTATTAACCGGGAATGAAGGGACGTCCCACCGCTTAAAAGCATCAAAAACAGTCAGGAGCGTCTGCTCTCCGTAAATGTTAGTGGGCGTGCGCAAGGCAAGGTCCACTCTTTTTAATTACTGCCGGGCGATTAGAAAGGACACCTGAAGCGACAGCCGAGTTGAGTACTAAACATTTTGGCGGTAGAGAGTTTGTACTCCCAAAAAGGAGCAAATGTCAGCAGGCTAGAGGGAAATGCCATGTGTGCGTGTGCGCGTGTGTGTATGTGAAATGCAGAAATGCAGTCACATTCATTGCACAGACTCACGCACAGTGTGGATCTCAGAGCAAGTGACTTTTACATCTAAACACGGCTCAATTTAAAGGACAAGTAGACAGTTTATGCATTCCTTTACTGTTATATCCCCAGGCAGCAGGGACGGAGGGAGCCGATTTATTACAATATTATAATATACTGTAGCAGTTCAGAGTCACTAGGAGTGCAAATAAAAACAAGCCTTTTCTTTATACGAAATATATTTAGAACCTTCTGGAACAAAAAAAATAAAAATTAAATAAAAAACTGAGGTTTTCATTTTCTATCCTACCTTGAATATGGTAAAAATACAAAGCATGGTCAATTTATTTTAGTATTTTTTTTTAAACTATTTGCTACATATAATAAGAGTATAAACCATTATTTTTCTCTCAAACAATACGACCAGGAACATTTATTAGCTAAATATGGTCCATTATGATGTGTCTAGTATCTGTAGAACCGCATTTTTCCATCTTAAAAATATATCTAAATTACGCCATATGCTCTCATTGACAAATGAGATAGCCCTTATAGTCCTTCACGTCTATTGCGATCTCAAAACTCCGGCCAGTTGATAATACCTAGAATATCAAAATCGAAGGCTGGCGGTAGATCCTTTTACTATTTAGCACCAAAACTCTGGAACAGTCTTCCTAACATTGTCCGGGAAGCAGACACAATCTGTCAGTTCAAATCTAGACTAAAAACACATCTCGTTGGCCTAGCATACACATAACACACTATAGACTTCCTAAATTCAAAATTAGGCTGCATAGTTTAGATCAGCCAGAACCAGGAACACGTCCCGTAAATCCTGATGTACTTGGTACATCAAATGAAGGATGGCATCTACGCTAATATCAGTTTCTCCGTTTATCCCGAGGGACCCTTTATGGTGGACCTGCGCCTGAACCCATCCCGACTCATCCTTAAGTGCCGGCCTCATCGACACGACAGCCACCAGCACTGATCCTCAACATATCGTCTCCAAACCGGCGTGATTACTTCGACTTCCAAACAGATGGAAATGGACAATTATCTTAAAGTTTCGATCCAATTTGTTTTTTAATCACTGTTCTTTCGTTGGCCAGAGGCCTCCATTTTGGAGTTTTGGTTCCTTGCCACTGTTGCCTTGCTTTTGGCTTGCTTAGTTGGGGACATTTAATATTCAACAATATTATTGATCTGTGTTGTATTATTTTCATGTTATCTCTGTGAAGCTGCTTTGATTCAATCTGTATTGTAAAAAAGCGCTATATAAAAAAAGGTGACTTGACTTAACATCACCTTCAAATCATTAAAGAAATCACGCCGTCTCATTTGATTTCCAGTGTTTTGGATTCACAGATTCGCCAACTGCAAGCAGATCTCTTCACTTTAAAGACTTGACATTGGAGGACTAAGTACAGGAAACACTACTGCAATCAACTCAGGCAGAAAAATGCCTGTTCTTGGTCTGCAGTCTCCCTGGAGGGGCAAAGACTCTGTGCTACTACAGGGAAACTGCCCTTCAACCTTCAATTTGGATTAGAAATTCTTCTAGAAATTAGAAAAAAAAAAAAGAACCGTATATGCAGCGGTTGTAGAGTATCATTTGTGTTCTCTGCCTGCATATCCAAGCATGTGTTCATCTGCAGTAATGCAATTCACAATGTCATATCTAATTACAGTCCAAGCACACATGCACACAACCATGCCTCCCCATGAGAATGGGACTAGTGGAAGCGTTATGGCTTTCTTTCTGCATGGGTGAACCACAAAACTGCCTAAAAGAATGTCTATCAAGAGCCTTGAGGGATATCCCATAGAGGGAGAGGGAGGCAGGCTATGGAATGGTCAAAGAGACAGGGTGACATCTCGTGTTTGCACAAGCCTGTATACGCATGAGTCTATGTCCATTATAAAGTGCAGCGTGAGCTAGATGTCTTCCTGGATGTATGCAGAGGCCTGAAAATCCTGTCTCAATACGGACGGATTTTCATGTCTCTGCAGATTGAGTATTTACACGGCCGATCGGTCACTACTTCCTGTCTTGCTCATGTATGCCCTCGCCGACTCTCCTTCAAACTGGGATTAACATTAAGTGCTCAAGGGTCCTCATGCTTGAACGCCGGAGTCTCGGTCAGTACGAATGTATGACAGATTTGCATACAAAATGAAGAAAACCATGAAATACAAATAATAATGAAAAGTCAAATTTAAATTTAGCGTTCCAGGATATAAAATGTAATTAGCTCACTATTAAAACAATATATGCAAGTGAATTGAAAGTTACCATCACATTATAAAAAAAATAAAGGTCTGCTAAATTTCACAAATAAATGTGACAAACTGCAGTAAAAGATTTGTGATGAATGTCTGTGTGTGTGTGGTTATAAAGAGCTCTTGCTTGCCTTCGGGGCTCTTAAGAATTGCTTATGCGGTGGTGTGTACGTGAAGTGTGTATGTGAAGTGTACCCGTGTTAGGAGTAGATGACCTAAGCCCATTTTCTATGCAGAAATGCGCATCTTACATAATCCATGAGATGTATGGAATAGCCCTTCTCAGCTTTTCCCCATTGTGTGTAGAGAGATGATCTTTTCTTGCCCTCTACTGAGGTAAGCAAGAGTAGAGCACCTAATGTCACACACACACACACACACACTACTCGAACACAAATCAAAACCGGTGTTGGTGAACATACATCAAAACAATTTCCCAGGAGGCACTGCTTTTCACAGGACACATTTCCCCATAGAATATAGCACTTTCTTCCCTAGTGGTACTTAAGGTGTGTGCACGATAAAAAAGGGCCAATGACATATTTTGAGAATTACAGATTTTTCAGGGCAAGCAAAGTTGCTTTTCATTATTGGAGTGACAGAATAAGCGCTACCTGATAAATTACAATTATGATTAGCAAAGTTCAGGCATTAACTAATGTTGATATAGTACATTAACTAATCCATTAGTTATGAACAAAACGTAAACTTCTATTACAGGATTTAGTAATGTTAACATATAAATACACTATTGTTTATTGCTCCTCCATATTAACTTACACAACTTGAAACGTAAAAAGTCTATTGGTATTAGTGGAAATGAATTAAAAAATAGTTTAACAAATACCGCAAAGGTACTCCATGAGACCGAATGCATGAACTAATGTTATCCAATTGAATAGTATTGCAGACCAAATTAGTGTTTGTCTGTTCATGTTTAATGCTACATAAAAATAAATGCGTTTTTTTTTAAAGTATTATGTACTCTAAAAAACTAACCAGGATAGAACAGATTTTTTTTTTTTTTAAGTTACTTTTCGGGGCTAAACACTGCAATATTTCTAGAGGGGCTGCTTTGTCGTTTGTCTCTCACACACAGAGTTCAGAAAATGAGAATACTGATGAAATACTCAACTGTATCATAATCAGTCTGGAACAAATATTTGAGCAAAAACAAAGACATATGGCCTGGCAAGGATAGTGTTATTGCTAATATATGAAGTCATTGCTAAGTGTCACAAGAACATTAATTAGCTTCCTTACTAAAAGTGCGAGGAGAATTAATTACTTTTTTGTAAGGGTTTGTTGACACAGAAAGACCCAATTTGCTTTCCTGCCAACAAAGAACACTTGGGTGCGTAAATACTCAATTAAACTTTTGTTTTGCAATGGAAACCGTTGCAGGGATCTTTATTAGCACATTTGCAGGAATGCAGTCCACAGATCTGCCAAACTTTAACATAACAAAACTTGTGTGCGTGGGACGTGGGTTTAAAAATTAGAAAATACTCCAAGCTAAAAAACCTATCAATGTTAAGCATGGGGGAGGTTCGGAAAGAGCGAGTACTGATTGGGGTTTGTGGATGGATTACGCTCATCTGTAATGTAGGGGTGACCTGAACAAACTCTTCTCACTGCTCATAATCACTGCTTCTGCCAGGGGAGGCTCTCTCATTCCTACTGTATGTAGCAGAGACGACTGCAATTCCTCATGAATTCAAGATGAGGAATAGGAACCACAGAGACGCCAAGAGAGCGCAAAGAGCTTTTTCTTGTTTGTTCAAGATTCATGCTGCAAGGCGTTTTGTTCTGATTTGGCATGGAGAGCACTTGAGTAAACTTTGCCATGGAGGAAACCTCAATGAAAAAGAGACTTAATGTGATGAATTTTTAAGATGTACATTAAATTATGATACAATAACGCTCAAGCCGGGGAATTAACTGTGTGGGGTTAACAAATGAGATACAATACTTTTGAAAACCTGAATACAAACATACCGCTAACAAAATACTTCTATTTTAATAAAATAAAAAAAATAAAAAAAACAGATGAACCATTTACTTTTGAATAATAACATTATTATTATTAACTATACATATAAAACGAATACTATTAAAACAAAGTTAATATTAAAATCAATTTATGCTGCTTGTTATTGCAGTAGTTTGATTTTTTTAGTTTCAAAAAGCAGGAACACAGAATATGTTTATGCAAATAAGAAAATAAAAACATTGTTATATGAAAAAATAGCCTGTAATGTTGATCATACATTTTTTTTAATCAAATCTCTACTTAGAGACAAAAAGAAAAGAAAAATGGTACATTTAAAATAAAAATTACCAGACTAATCGACCATCCCAACAAATTCTACTTCTTTGTGCAAAACTAAAAAAAGGAATTAAAAAAATGAAAATGTAAATTACCAAAATAAGAGAGATCATACAAAATGCATGTTATTATTTTTTTTAGTACCGTCCTGAATAAGATATTTTACATAAAATAGGTTTACATATAGTCCATAAGAGAGAAAAAAAAGCTGAATTTATAAAAATAACCCCTTTCAAAAGCTTACAAGCCCTTGATTCTTAATACGGTCTCTCATGACCTGGATGATCCGCAACCGCAAAGTGATGGTTGTTCATGAGTCCCTTGTTTGTAATGAGCAGTTAAACTGCCCAATGGCCTTCAGAAAAATCCCCTCAAAGTCCTGCAAAAGTTCCCCAAAAAATCCCTCAAAATTTTCAGTTTTGACTGTATGATTTTAAGATGCATATTTTCACACCGAGGACAATTGAAGCACTTAAACACAAATAGGTTTAAACATTCACTGATGCTCCAGGAGGAAACACGATGCATTGAAGTCTGGATAAAGAAAAATTGTGTGTATTTATATATATGCATACACATAGTGTGTATGTGGACATCTTTGGTTCTTAATGCATCATGTTTCCTTCTGGAGCATCAGTGAATGTTTGAACCTTTTATATTATTTGTGTTTGAGTCCTTTAATTGTCCTCTGTATGATTTTGAGATCCATAGTTTCACACTGTCACTGCTGGAAAGGGTTCAAATACACAAAAGATGCAGTTTAACTGTTAATGACAAAGGGACTCAAGAACAAACATCAAAAAACATCACAGGGAGCACCACTTTATACATATTGCAACATTATATAACCAACTAATTAATGTCCAGACTGAAACTCATGTATAGTTCAGACAAGCATTCTCAAATTTGATTGGTCCAGGAGCCGGTGTACACATGCTGATGTTTACAGCCAATGTTTTACATCAGAGACATCAGTCCTGCCATGTTTGTTGTCTCTCTTTAGCTGGCCAAGTCCCTGTTGTGGCGGAGCAGGCCTTAGCGCAAGCCTCCGGGGAGAGTTGCTGTGTCTAATTGGATAACTCTTACTGTGATTCACCACAGCGCTCTGGTTGTTTCTGTCTGACACAGCCTGCCCTCCATTTGTTAAATTAGAAGGCAACGATGACAGTGGTGAGAGGAGCAAGGAACAGAATGGAAATACATATATAATCACACACTTCCCTTTTAGTGCCATTTCTACACAGCACTTAATGCAATTTAGAGCAACTCAAAGCACAGGCATGACAAAAGTGGAAGAGATAGACAAGGAGATATGCTACTCCATTTAACTGGTCTAAAATTCAAGACACCATTTACTTGATTAATGCATGTTCCTGGTCTTACTGTGGATGATTTATTAGTGCATGTTATTTCAAAGGAATAAATCCTATGAATGTATACAGAAATTAAGGCGCATATATATATATATATATATATATATATATACACAGACACACACGAATAAAATGAATCTCATCGAATTTCAGTATTTTTTTTATCCATTACTCAAATGCAGCCCCCCCCCCCATATCATCATTTCATGATATGAAAATGAAAATATAATTATCAGCCTAAAAATTAAGAATAAAGAGAGTGAATCACCTCTGAGAAAGTACCTTCAGATGAATGACTGAAGAAAATCTGAGTTTGTTGAAAAAACTCAAATCAGACTCGACTTCAAACTGAACACCTGCAAACTCCAGAATAGCATTTACTTTCTCAAGAACTCCGATAACCTCATCTGTGGCATGTATGTAATTATCTTGTCGTGTTTTATAATATTGCCATGGCAACAGCCACTGCTTCTGGAGCTTAAAAAAAGCATGATATAAAAAGTGTTAAAACTTTTTTTAGGACACTTTGTTGTTAACAGATAATTTGTGATAGATTCATGAGTTCAGGCAAGCCAGTTTTCAGAATGAAATCACTTCCATCAGAGGAAATTAAAAGAGGGCCTTTAATTAAAATACATTGTTCAACATGAACAAAAGTAACTCTTAAAGAAGGATAGCAAGCTCTAAGCTTTCATCTCCATGCTAAATATTAATGTAGTAAAGCAAGTCTGAAAACTCGGGTTCCATTGGACTGACCTGAGCCTCCCACTGCCTTCATTCATCCTTGGCTCACTCCAGATTAGCCAGGAGGTAAAAAGTGCCAACTCACAGAAGCTTGTACTAAAGCACAAAGGGTTTCGCCCTAGCTCTGAGACGTACAATGAAAAGAAAAGGAAAAGAAAGGGGGGGTGGGGGCATTTTTGGGTTTGATTTGTATATTTTGATTGTCTGTAGGTAGTAGGTAGTTTTTATTTCGTACCCGCAGGTAAAATTGTATTACAGATAAAAAAGTATTCGGTCATCCACATAAAACATACAATACAAATATTTCACGTAGCCTACAAATGAACAAATGGACAACTAGACTTCATGACAAACTGCGCCTTGACACATACGTTATCCGTATTAACTGTCAAGTGCTAAAAACTACTCTCTTATCATTTAGTAATTCAATTGCGGCTGGAACAAAAGTATTCTTATATCGTCTTGTTTTCCATCTCAAAGCCGCAAAACGGCGACCAGACGGAAGTAACTTAAAATCATTCCTTAGGGGATGCGACTGATCACTCAAGACAGCACTTGCTTTCCGATACAGCTGATCTGTGTATACATTTCCTAGGTTCCTTTGATTTACTCCAATTATTTTACTCGCCCATCTTACAATTTGGTTTAGGGAGTTTCTGTTCTTCACTGACAGACTTCCATAACACACCACTATGGAAAAAGACATAAGAGATTCAATAAAAGCGAAATAAAACAAACTCAGCATACGTCTGTCGATGTGAAATTTTGCAAGTTTCCTAAGGCATCTCAAACGTTGATGACCCTTTTTACAGACCATGTCACAGTTAGATTCAAATGAAAGTTTTGAATCTATAATTGTACCCAGATATTTAAAACTCTCCACCTGTTCCACAGTCTGTCCTTTAATAATCGTAGTAACGTGATCAACGGTGCGCGTTCTAAAATCAATTATCATGTCTTTCGTTTTGGTAGTGTTTAACTTTAAATGGGAATCATCGCACCAGGTCACAAAATCCTAGTGCTCGAGTGTTGAGACAAATTGCAGGGGTTCCACCTCTCAGTAATAAACTGGTACTCGAATATATTCCCTGAAACCAAATGAAATCAAAGATAAACAAAAATACTTTCGTAAACCATTAGGAGTACACATAAAAGGCATGGCTCACCCAAAAACTATCCCAATAATTTGTATTATATGTATGAGACTTTCTTCTTTCAGCAAAACACAGTTTTATTAATTAATATCCTGGCTCTTCCCAGCATTGAAATTACAGTTTTAGAAGCTCCAAAAAGCACATCCATACTAAAAGTAATCCATTCAACTCCAGTGGGTTAATAAATGCCTTCTGAAAGCCATGGGTTTTAGGAAGACATTTTTAAATAGGTAATTTAAAACTTATCATATTTAATACTTTATAAACTATAATCACTGGCTTTCAGCAATGGCCGTGCACGTGTTCACAAGAGAGTCGAGTTTTGGCGGAAGGGTGACCTCTGATGACGTAGAACATAGAAGAACTTTTAATAAATGACCGGGTTTTGTTTTGCTCTGTCCTTTGCACCTCCGTGTTAGTCAATTCTCACATAAGCTTACGCTACACCAACGTCATATGTCAGGTCAGAGGTCACCCATTCTCCAGAACTCAACTCTCACATGAACACAAGTACAACTTTTATGATGGATGGGTGTGCTTTTTGGAGCTTCAAAAAAATCAGGGACTATTCAACGCCATTACAAAGCTGAGATGATATTATTTAATATATTTCCAATTGTGTTCAACTGAAAGATGAAAGTCATACACCTAGGATGTCTTGAGTAACTTATGGGATAATTTTAATTTTTAAATAAACTATTCCTTTAACCACTGACTGCAAACATATTTTTCTAATAAAAATGGGAGTATTCTGACCCAATTAGTGATAAATCTGTGCAAATATGTTGTTACAGTTGATGTTTCACCAGAACCTGATTGTTTTAGAGGTCTCTTAATATAAAAAGGACTGTGTTCCCATCTTTTCTCCAAGTATTATAGACCTCCTCTGTCCAGACACACATGAATGACACGTGGAGGTGAGCTGCATTCACCCACAGTACAAATTTATCGGGCTTAAATGTCACCAGCAGACGGCTGCCCTTCTCAACCCCTGCGGAACCCTGTCACGAGTGTTGTAAAGCACACAAGAGCCTGGGGAGGCTATTAGAGCTGAAATCAACCCCCCGGTGACGGAATTATGCCCCAATAATACCAGAAAAGCCAGGAACAAGCGGACAAATGAGTGATCGTGGGAGCAGCGGACGTTTTGAACAATGATGAGGATGATGATCTAAGGGAGGATCGCAATCAGTGGTGGGTTTGTCCCAGTTTTTGGGAATCATGGGGCGGCCCGCCAGAGTCTGGCTGAAGTAGACCAAACTCAGATTTGAGATGACAAAGCCTTATTTCTCAACAGAAAGCGGACTTCTCGTCAGATTTGCCGCTTCATAATTAGCGTGTTGTAATTACAAGAAGGCTCTTTTAATAGCCTGTGTTGTGAAATGTGTGAATGCGGGTAGGCTCAGTGAACACTGGGTCATAAACCGCTCTCTAATCAGCAGCCATAACTCTGTTGCCCGGCAACCAGAAGTGTTCAAAAAACTCCATGCAGCAACTGTTTACATTTCAGTGTCAGCGGTGACTGCACATGAAGCTTCCCTCAATCTACAGGGAAGCCGTGTTAAAAATAAAAATGTGTAATGAAAGCACAGAGGGGGATCATGGGACCCTTTTTCTGAACACAAGTAAACAAATAAAATGTAAGACTCTTTGGTTTTAGAGAAGGTTTACTAAGACGTCTCTGCTAATCAACGATGAAACCATACCTAGTCTTGCTTGATGATACTTTAGATTATAAAGTCTAGTTCCATGCTGCGGCGTATTCTGGCCTCAACTGGCCCACTTAGATGTAATATAACTATTGGATCTTTCAATGATTCTGTGCCAAAGTCTTTCTGAACTGGACACCCAAGACAGCAAACACCAAAAGCAACAAAGTAAACAAAAAAACTTCAACATCTGGCTGTAGAAGAGGAGGTCATCAAGATAAAAGAAACGCTGCCACCACTGGTCCTGAAGGGTTAATTATCTCCATTATTCAGTGGGGCCTGGGAAATTCAAGAATCGATTGGGACAGATCCGACAACCAGCATCTACGGACTTTGAGAACAATGCATCTGTCCAGTTCATGGGTGGCAACTGTGTTTTCGTTCAAACACATTCACATCAGGGTGGTCTTGTCCTGGAGGCCCCCTCTAGACAAAAACAGGGTCAGGGCCACAGGGGCACAAACAAACCAAACTTGTCGTCTTTGATTCACTGCCAGGGAGTCAATCCAACCCACTGGGAAAGTGACGGCACAGGAAATAAGGGTCAAACTGTGCTTTCCTCAAGGTGTCCGTGCTTTGTTTACAGCTGTTGTGGCAGAGAGGTGTGCAAGGGAGTGTGCATATGCGAGTGCCTGTGTGTCTATCCAAGCCAGGTTGACTTTTAAACCAGACATATGTTCAGGGAAGATCTGTGTATGCACATTTCATATTGGTTGCTATTTTCACAGGGGCTGGAAGCAGATAACACTGCCTTTGAAAGAAAGATGTGGCTATGTGTTTTGGGACTTTGTGCAATATTTTAGGCGAGAGTTAGAGATACGAGAGAGATGAAAGAAATGATAGATTTGACAAGGTAGATAGAAACAGGCTCTTCATCGCCTTGGGCCGTAGATCATTTTGCTATCAGCACGGAGCCACTCTCTCTCACCAAACGAGGGATAGAGGACAGAAGAACGAGGTGCTTGGAGTTTTGTTTGTCCACCAGAGCTTTTGCTTGTTTCGGCCACAATAAAAATGAAGATAGAGATTGAGATCAGGGATGAGGAGGGTTTCATCAATCAAAGCTTAGTGGGGAGAAGAGAACAAAACTGATAGTGCCAAAGACAGAGCCCTGTGGCACCCCCTGAGCTACATACTCATTCCTGTGCCTTTTGTCCAGCTCCCACTGTTATTCGATGTCTGGTGTCCATTTGTTCTACCTGAACTAATGCAACATGACAACAGATTTGTGTAATCTCTTTGTTCACATATACACTGGATGACAGGCTCTGGCCAAAGCTCTAGGAGCTCAAGGCATGCTGGGCAGAAAAGAGATGATATTTATTACCAGAGTGGAGCTGGAAGATATCTGGAATAATAAGCAATGAATCTCTTTGCTAGCCAGATGCATGCAGGATACATATGAATTTCAGAGTGAAGACTGAAGCTCCACTCCAAAACCTAGTGGGTGGCCTTGCTTTGTACTGTCTACATAGGCAGATGCCCCTCTACGGCAACATCCTTAATGAAATGGAAACTCTTAAAGGATTGATTTGAAACAGTGTGTGACAAACAGATTCCAAATTGATTCCAACAGGATTGGTTGTTAGCATGTTGCTAATCTAACATATGATGCATGACACGAATATTGGGTAAAATACTTAATATAACCATTTAGTCTTGTCCTCAAATGGGGTTTTTGCAATGCATTCTGGGGTTGCCCTCAATAAAAAAAGTGTTCTGATGTTTAAGTAGATTGTAGCCGAACATGTAGGCCTTTTGTTTAAGAATATAAATAGCTGACTGGAGTGTTGCCAAAATGGCCGTAGTGTGCCTGGTTTGCCTTAAAAGAGTTCTGGTTCTGGCCAAAAGGAGGATTCTTAAAAGACAACAAAACACTTCTGTCTGCCTACTGTGTTTGCACAGGTTGTGCGCCAATGATGCTTTAAAACGCTGCTTAGGTGGGTTTGGAACGGAGCCCGAGTCTGCATGAGAGATGCTGGAATTCCACCAAACTCACCTTCTCTTTCCTCTGTCTGGCGGTTTCCTCCACAGATATCAGACTCTTGTAGTAGGAGCTTCTCTCAGCTGTGAAGTGGACCTTAGACAGGGCGTTCTCCACCAGAGCCACGGAGAGATTCACTCCCTCGATATGAAGCCAGCCAATAAAGTTCCCAGCTTTATCCATGCTCTCCACCTCCACTTCCACCTAGGAGAAAGAGAGAAAGACAAAAAGGCAAACGAGTGAGTTAATGTACTGTATCTGGGATTAGCTGAGATTCCATTACTGTGGCGGCGGAGAAATAGACTTGGTCTTAAATAGACAGAACACTGGAGGAGCCCGAGCATCTATTGATCGTCCAGACGGCTCGTTCTTCAGGCAACTCAGGGGGCCTTCAGCATACCCCCACTCATCTCATACACTCACACACACACACTTCCTGTCACTGACATCACTGCTAGGCACGTCTTTCTCGCACAATTAAATGTGAGGTCGAGATTCAGCCTGGCGCTAACTTTAGCCTGACATTCTCAATTAAAGCGGTGACACCAGGGAACACGCACCACTAATACATTACATTTGTCTCCGGGCACCGAGGCTGTTTATTGGCTAGTGATCAAAGACAGCAGGAAAGGACAAAAAGAGTGCATTTCAAAGAAAGACAGAAAGAAACAGACGGAAAGATTCAATATTAACCAATTACTAAGAGAAAATATGCATAATTGGTGAGTTCTCTGAAAATCTAAAAGTTTCAATCAAAGCAACATGGTCATCGTGAACTCTATTGCTTAAAAAAACTAGATCTTTGCATTTTCTTGTGAGTGGTTGCAAAGCAGTTGCTAAGGCATTAATGGGCAAGTTCAGTATTTTACATTTAAAGCCCTGTTTTAAGATCGTTCCTGATGAAATAGAAGGGTTAAGATTGAAATTTGGACATGCTGCTGGCCCCAGAATTTTTGGTTTCTCTGATTGTTTTAAGAAACAATCTTATAACAAGGCTTCAAGTGTAAAATACCAAACTTGCCCTTTAAGAATTTATTTTTTTGTGTTACTATGCAATGGTTGCCAAGTGTTGCATAGTGGTTGCTAGGGTGTTATGAATGCCAACTTATGTGTTAGTATGCAGTCGCCAGGGTGTTTTGGGTGGTTTCTAAGCATTGCTAGGAGGCTGCTAATGTGTTCCGAGAGTTTTTAAAACATTGGCAATTTGGATGGTTTCTAAGTGTTTCTAGGTGGTTGCTATGTCTCTGTGACTCTGATGTTTCCGCTGTTTTAATGTCCGATACGATCAGATACCTTACAGCAAACCTCATGAAAAGCTTAGGGATGACTTATGCACCAAACTTTAATATTAAAATTTACAGGCTGCCTTAGCAAGTACCATTGAAAATGTACGCCCCCAAATAAATCGACCTCAACTATTGCGATCCATCAGAAAAGCAACATCCACATTGTGCAAGTGTGTGTTGCTGAAATAGGTTTGTGAGAAACAGGCAGGTGTTGTGAAAAGACACTCCAAGAGTCAAACGATTAAGACTGCGGTTGTTCAGCCAGGAAGTCCCTTGGGAAATCTGCTGGGAATTACTTTGGAGGCAGAGGCTGCATACACAGGGAGAGTAAAAGCTTTTTAATGAGGGCATAATCGGCACTTTGATTAAACACAAGAATGACAACCAACCTCACATTATGGGGACAAACAACTAGCCTCCCACTCAGGTCCTGGTTGGCGGCAAACTAATGCTCAACACGCAAAAGGTAATGGCTCCAGCCGGGTTCACGCTCAGAATGTTCCGGTAATCTGGGTTGGCCTTAGCCAGAGGGCTAAATGTATTTGGTCTAGCACAGCCAGCTTTACGCCCAGTGTACCCAGTGTACTTTGCTGTTAGAACAGAGTGCAGAGTTAATCAGAGAGAACCAGTCTAGTAAACAGGTTTTCATTAGTAATGATCTGATGATGCTAAATCAGAGTTTTTTTTTAATTAAATGATGCTGGTTAACAGCGGGGAGCGGCTGCCAGGGAGTTTAGTGGATTTGCTGAAGGGCTCGGGGTAGTTTTAGCATTTTTCTGTGAGGTTGATAGCATGGTTTTTGGTGGCTGCTAAGTGGATACTAACTGTTAAATGCACCCACCATCAAATTTCAAATTACATTTGGATGCTTTAGATTTCAGACGGTGTTTTGCGCAGAAGAGGAGTCTCTCAGATTGAGATCATAGACTGGCTCTCTGCTAGCCTCCTGCGTTATATAATCAAGTCTTTAGATGGGAGCGCTGTCTTCCTCAATGTCAGACAAGGGGTTTTTAGACATGCTTTGGCAGCACATGCTGCAGGATAGTCCACAATTCTCTCTTTAGTGTGTCTGTTTCATCTGTCCACCAGCTCTAATGCATCCTAGTCAACACATCACATGATGCTTTATTCCCATGAAAGAGAGACCCACGAATAAAATTCACAATGCATTTATTGTATCATAAAATGTTTTAGGATGTGATTAATAATAAAACCTTTAATAAAAAAAACTATACAGACAACTGAATATGCCTTTCTCTTAAAATTGAAAATTTCAGGGCATGCACATATTTTTTTTTAAAATGTCAAACACTTACTATAATAGATCACAATAAATAAATGTCCAACAAAAGTGTTATGTATTGTCACATAGCTGGTGCCTTTTGGTGCGACTTTAACAAGCTGTGGAAGTTAATTCACATTATCCCCACAACAAAACTGTTGTGATGCATTTCAGAGCACCAGCTACTGTTATGTGTTATCACCCATCTTAATTAAAATTAGGTAATATTAATAACCTTTACACAAATGTTGCAATTCTGCTACACTGGGTCTCTGAGGCTTAAAGTTCTTTGTGAGGGAGACAGAGAGTAAGAGAGAAAAGCATATGGTCTTTATCTTGGCAAATAGATTTAAAATCTCCAGCTTATTCAAATACAAGGTCAAACTCAACGGACTCGCCTGCAATTCGGAGAAATCACCACGTTTCGTGTAAGCTTTAATAAAGCAATATACAATTACATGAGATTAATCTGAATGACCCCAAAACCAAAAGATTAATATCTCTGCGATATTCTTTCCTGGCACCACACCATGACTCATACACATAAAAACAACATGGATAAACAGTGAAAAAGGGAGCTGCATAAAAGCTTTCCACAGGGATCATGTAAAATATATCACAGATGCCTATATTGATGGCTCGAGCTTTCGTTCATCCAGTGCGGTGCATTACCGCATTTTCAGTACTAATTTACCATCGTGAAGTAACTCTGGAGTCAGCCATGCTGAAAAATTGGACGGTTTCGGTCATAATTGGCAAGGGACGCTAAACCCCACTTGTACACTCTTAGCAATCACAACTATGTGGGTTTGTTATGAGGAAAATGGCAGCATTGGGTTACAAGTAAATAGCTAACCATTTAAATGGATGCTAGCCATTTAAATGTCATTTTTAACATGTAGAAAAGCAATCTGTTTACTATTTGAAAAAAAAAAAAAATACACCACCAAACTTGAGCAATATGAGTCTGCCCACCCTACATAGGCAACAGACTTAATGAGCAGAAATGTTGCTATATTGTAAAACAGTGAATGGACATGATAGACAAGCTAGCAGCTATTTGCTAAAAATATGTATTTGAGTTCGGAGATGTGAAACACTTCTTTTTCCCCCTCATTAAAACACTAACACGGACTCAATAATGGACCCTACAGTGAAATTGGGTGTGTGACAGACTGTAGGTGGATGGCCACGTGTTTTGCTGGGTGCCTACACTGATCGATGTATTGAACATCCGCTCATCCTACACTGAAACAGGAAAACACCAGCATGGTAAGAGCAGGCGGAGTCTCAGATAGCTGGCCCAGATGGCTCCCAGTGGAGGTTTCCAGAGCCACTATGGCTCCCTGTGGATGGAGCGTTTGAGCCAACATGGCTCCCGCTGGATCACAAATGGCTTCTGCAAGTGTGAAAAATGCAGCACAGAGGAGAAACATTAAAACAGAGAGAGATTGATTTCCAGTGCGGCTCGCTTTTAGAGGAAAAACGGGCCCTTCCCACTTCAGACGGGTCGCGGTGAGGGATGACATTCAATTTAAAAGAGCCGATGGTCACAAGAAAGCATGAAGATACATCGAAGACTCATAACAGTTAGATAAATCTGCATTCATTTAAGGTTCAACCTGTTAAGTCCTTGTCTGAGAGCTTCCCTACAAATGATATACAGAATCCCCAAACAGTAAACACACTCCCGGAGTAATATACACACTTTGAGTACCCTTGCTTTTAATCACAGAAAAGCCTTTCAGACTTTAAATCTTATTTTTATGGCATAGACCAATTACCGAAGGCGTCTCTCTCTTGCACTCTAACCCAAAGCCCAACATGAAGTACCCACATGAAGGATATCCTGACATGACTGTGCTACTATATTCTATTAAGTCTTTTTGAAAACAGGTGAGACAGGATTTAGCACTAATTTGTGACATTAATTTGCATATGTAAGCAGCAAATGCCTCCTTTCATTTTCATTAAATAACAGCACCTTATTATGAATAAAGAGTCCTGCTGTGAAGGTAACCTGCTGTGAGTGAGGGAAGGCATCTTTGTATTTTTTGTAATTTTCTCATTTTCCACTAGATATTCTTCCCTATTTCTCATCAGCAATTTTGATTTCGGCACACTCTGCAGCAGTTGAGCACTAAGAGCGAATGTACAGTGACGTGACATAACTGCCAGATTCAAACTGCGTGCTTTCGCGCTATGGCTGGTGTTGAGCTAAAGACAGATGTCATAGGCGATATCACAACCGTTTATTGTTTTTTATTGGCGGTACTGTCTGCAATGGAAAAGGGAGCGAAATGCTCGTTGAGTTGAGTCGAGCTGGTAATGGTAATGGACAAGCGCCATATATTGCGGCTCGCAAAGGTATAGCCACATACATTGGATTCAAGCAGCAAAATTTCTAAATCCTCTTCTTTCATGTTTAGTTGTCGTAACTTCCTATCTCCAGAGCACTTGTTAGCGTAGCTTTCAAACAAGATGGCTGAAATTAATTTCAGTATCTGCAAGTGAAGTCCCACCAACTGATCTGCAGAGATGTATAAAGTACTAGAAAGTGCTCTATCAAAAAAAGTGACTTGAGTCGAAGTTGAAGTGCTCTTTAAGCACCACACATAAGTAGAAGTACTAAAGTATTCAACATTTTTTGTACTTAAGTATTGCAAGTAGTTTATTTAAAAATTCACTACTTAAGTACTAAAAGTAAAAGTACAAGTATTGTGTCATGTAATTATTAAATATAGCAGTCAAAAGTTTGAACTAGCAATCAAATAAGGCGCTTTGGCGGGATACAAATTTGCTATGGCGGCCACCAAAAAAAATGTCATTGCAGGACAACCCCTGCATTAGTTGTCAATGTGTGTGTCAATCAATACCATTACCCTATAAAACTGGCGTGTGATTTAGGCAGCATGAAATCCAACGTGCAACGAATGGTTCGTAAAATATATAATTTATAATTGTAACAAGTAACTAGCAGAACATTAAAAAAATATTGAAGTAAAAGTATTAAATTCATTGAAAATATCTACTGAAGTAAAAGTAGAAGTATGAGAAAAAAACAATACTCTAGTAGAGTACAGATACAGCATTTTAGTACTTAAGTACAGTACTTAAGTAGTTCTACTTCGTTACTATACATCTCTGCTGATCTGTAATAGGTCTGTAGCGTGAGTGAGTCCCACACCCTGGATAAATGATGAGTTTGTAGTCTCAACTCTTATACAAAGAAATGGGACATCCTGCTTTTTATGACGCAAAATGACTATTTTTACATCATTAAAAGCAGGAAGTGGAACACTTAAATCCTTATTTCTCCCATCTCAGGGCAAAATAAGGGAATAAACCATGACCATTCAAAAATATGACTGGGTTTCTAAAGATACAAAAGCTTAATGCAAATGGGTGAAGAGTCCCTTTAAGTCTGAGTACAAGATTGAGAACACTGTTATTACAAGAATCAAAAAGTGCTGGCAGGGATAGGGAGAATCAATAATAGTAATAATACAAATAAATTATTATTATGACTTATATAATACATATAACCAAAAAACTGTCCTGATGTCCATTATGACATGACTAATAAGATCGCTTCAAGCTGAAATCAGGAGAGAAATGCAGCGTTGACGTCAGAAAAACTGGGTGCGAAACATTAATACAAACTGTAAAATATTTAAAACCTTTTACGCTGGCCATAGAAGGCATCTGTACAACAAAAACTCTCATAAACACTTCATTTATTGGCTCACACACACTGAGAAAACAGTGTGCTTTGTGGGTCGAAGAACATGCAGTTTTATTTATGTGAGTGTGTGATGGTCAATGAAGGTGAACTTTCCCAGGTGTGCTCGTGTATGTGTGTGTGTGTATGTATTGATTAAGCTTCATGCCACATACAGCGTCACAGTCATGCTGTCTGAACACAATCTCTCAAACATGGGACCCATTATGAGCATGGAAAACACATGACAGGCAGCTCATCACAAAAACACACACGCACCGCTCAATGAAACTTTTTTTAAATTGCCCCTTTCAACTGATAACTGACGCAACAAATATTCCACCCCCATTAAAACTGCCATCTATTTCAACTCAAATCTCAATATGTAAAATTAAAATTCATGATCTCTCTCACTCTCTTTCATGCAAAATTGTCTAAATTATGGATCATTTAAAAAGGGCCAAAGTAGATATCTTACACCCTATGAAAGCAGCTGAAATCAGGACAGACATGTTTTCAACAGTCGAGCTGAGAATCAATGAGCTTTGGTCCAGAGAGACAAACGTGAGAAAAATATATTAATCTGAAAACTAATGTGGGTTTCTTAGGCCACTATGGGCATTTTGACCCTGCAGCCTACAAAAGCTACCTTCATTTTCTTTTCCCACCAAACTCACAAATTTATTTAATCTAGTTGTGATTGAGTCAGTGAATTATGAGTGATGAACAAAGTGGAAATGTCAATTACATTTTATTTTATTAAAATTATTTGAATATTAGTTGTGTTAACAGTGGTTAATTTCATAGCTACAATTTTATGCATACTATATATAGAGCCCAAAAATATTTAGTGGCAAAATTGTAATTATGGTTCACTTGGTTCATGACCATGGGGACAAAATCTACACATAAAATGGATTTAAAAAGTAGAAAGAAGAAAGCATGACACACTTTCCAAAGCAGTTCAACAGTGACTTTGATATAACAAAAAGGAAGAAAAAAAATATATATCTGGCCCGTAAAAGTGCCTGTAGTTGAGGAAACCGCATAATGCAGACCTCAAAACTAGTGACCACCAGTGTAGTGTAGTGCAGTGTATTGCCTCATCCGTGCAGGGATCGCATGAAGTTCCAGCTGTGTGTTGTGTTAACACTTATTACATTTGTTGACAGATATACTGTGAGGTTCCAGTTCCACTATGTGAAGACTGTGTGTGAGTGTGTGAGTGTGTGTGCATGTTTGGGTGAGTGACTTTACTATTTACAGCTAAAACACGGTAAAAAGAAAACGGATGCCGTGGCTTTTACTCAAGCAAGAGACCTCAGGCACAGATCAATCCCTTTAACCAGCCATTGCCACACACCTCATGTGAAAACCACAAAAGAACATGTGAAACAATATTAAAAGTAGGGAAGGCAATTGCGGAGAGGCTAGCTGTCTGTCTACAAACCTGCATAGCTTACTGAACATGCTGATGACGTGTGCAGGGTACGCAGAAGTATGGACATTTATGTTGACAGGCAGGTAGAACATTGCATCATCGTATCGGACCTAATGCATTTTTGGTCCTGAGAATTCCACAGAAGATACATGCACGTTTTAACATTTAAACCACTTCTATTATGATTGTTATCAGGATCTGAATAGTGTTTCAACCAGTATAACAAAGAAGTGTCTATAAAACAAATTGATACCCTACCTTCAATGTGAGGCACACAGTTCAGAGGTGGCACTTAACATTGTGTAACCATAGCAACCATGTCAAAATATAACGCCATGTGGTGCCATCTGTGAGGTAAATGCATAACAGGACGGACAGTCAGCCAGAACAGGAAGCAGATACACCAGATGGCCCCCACGGTACAGTTTGTAATATATAGTGCTTAAGATGCTCCGAAATACTGCATCTGATAGCACCTGGATCAACACACAAATCCATATATTATTAGTTACCTTCTGTTGTTTATTTAAAACTAAACATACCAATACTAACCTGACCACTTGATTACACCTTTTTTTGTAGATGATAGATATTTTTTTTTTCAATAATTTTTTAGTAATAATTGGACTAAACTAAATTAATACAATTCCTAGCACTACCACAACATTACTATATCTACCCCTCAAACATCCAGAATAAACAAGCCTCAATTGAACTTTTACAGCAGAATGTGTTATATACGCTTCATTCCCGTTGTGTAGTGTTTACTTAAACGCATACTGTACATAAAAAGTGAATACATACAGGCATTGGTTAACAAAAACCACTGTTGGTACAACAGTGAAAACCCCAGAGGTTTCAGGGTAAATCCATAAAATGGATCAGTCCCTTCCAAATAAATAATGGATCGAAACACTAATGGTGGAGGATCTATTTTGGAAGTCAAAATATACCGTTAATTTGCTTTTTAATCAAAAGAAAGCCTCATAAACAGTAGAAATGATATAGAAACAAAGATTAAACCAGGAAGAAGGTTCTTTTTAACAGCTTAAATCAATGGATCAATCTAAGGCCAACGTGTGAGGGTACATTGATTGAGAGTAAGAGCTCTGTTAAACCTTTGAAAAAGGAAAGCAGAATATATCAGTAAGAGGCCCCTATAGACACTCCCGCCCATCAGACTGACAGGAAGCTGGCAGACAATGTTTGATTATTGCTATAGGTTCCAACTCGCATTCACGTCACTGGCTGAAGTTAAAGAGGGAGTAGTGCTGTAATGCACTGTGAGAGTCTGTCCTCAAATTTAGTGCTGACCCAAAAGGTCCAACACTGCACTAAATCAAGTGTTTCAGTGGGACAGTCAATGAATTAAGACAGCAGCAAGAGTAAAACTCACACAGAGAGGAAGAAATTAAGAGAGTTAATAAACTCTAAAGGTCAAAGGTCCGTTTATTTTGAGGGAATGGAAGTGTGTAAACTGGGTCAATTACAGTAAAAAGTATACACTGTTTAGTTAAGTTAAACTTACAGCCACATATCCTGTAAATACTGTCAATTCCACAGCCCAACTGCATCTTAAAAGGAACAATCTGAGGCACCTTACTCTCATTTCTATTGGTTTTAAAATTTCTGACATAATAATTCATCCTTTTTATTTGCATTCTTAAATAATGTGAACAAAGCCAAGAATCCAAATGAAGTTAAAGGTAAAGGATGTTTTGCCACTAAATGACCTGGAAGACTAGATGTGAGTAGATGGTAGGGCATAAGGGGGTGATTTTGTTCTCTGCCATGCGAGTTATTGCATGGGGAAAAAGCAGAAAGTAGCAAAAAGCTTAATTATCTGTATCACTTAATACTTTAAAATGAAATATCCTGCGTAAGGGTGAAACATAACTGTGAACGCTTGTAAAAGATATGGAAATAACACCAGTTTTGAGTGCAGATGTTGGCGGTGATGTTAAAGTATTTCCCAAATGGTGCCCATTTAAAGCATGCCAGTGGGGCTGCATTTTAAACAGTTTGCATTAAGCAGCTTTAATACCACACGCACACAAATCCTGACACACACTCATGCAAACACTTAACGAATGGTGCAAGTTGGTGAAATTGTGTGAGTGGCTTGTAAGAGCATTTTTTTTATTCCTGCATGCACTGTACACGCAAATCCTGCCAGTGTGTGTTTGCACGCGTGCATTTGCTTAAGAGGGAGCGCATGGATGTTTTAAAGGCATGAAGCCTTTATTCTAATGCCTCCCATGGCCTCAGTGGGAACAGGTCAATATTTAGTCGATGGGACTCGTAGAGCTGTGGTGGTCCCCTCTAAATGACCTACATGGCTTTATGGAGCAATCAATCCTGAAAGGACCCTACGACACAAGGTCTCACCACAAAGAAAACAGTTAGAACATTTGAGGTACCTTAACAACCTGCTGCGGTTCCTCTGGTGTCAAATTATCTTTAGACCTAGAAAGATATTCATAAGAACCCTCAAGACGAGCCTGGCAGATCTCATCTGAAATCCCTAACGTCCAGCTGGAAGACACATCATAAAAAAAGTGTTTCCATCATATACCCCCTTAAGCTTGCCAATCTCCACACGACACATAACAAAGACCCTCTCCACGGGGTACATTCATTACTCTCTTCACGCCAGGAGCTGAACACCAAACACCAATGGTGTTTGACGAAAAAGTATCATGTGACTTGCGCATATTATCTTTGTATCTATGGTTACAGCTCAAGCTGAGGTGATCAAAGGAATCTGTGGTGTGAAATAATGTTAACAGGGACATAGGATACAATTTTTAAATGATTTTTCGTTGGACCACTTTGGGATAATGAATGAGAGCGTGAGAAGTCAGAGTGTGAATGGAGACATCCCATTGGATGAAGGGATGCCAGTGGACGTCAGAACAATTGAGTGAGCTTCTGGATGGACTCTAAACAGCCTGGTTGTTAAAATCATTGGCAGCAATAACTGCTATCCATCTCTTTCACAGGCCTTGTGCCCTGATCAATGGGTATTGAGCTACATCTGTAATATTGCTAATATCAGACATTATTTCCTTTCGAGAGAGGATTGATCAAGTAGATAGGCTAGACATTTGTATTGGTTGATGTTTTTCGACTGGGATGGTTTACTTAGCAAAGATCAATTGCATTTCTTCATACAAATATGTTTTTTTTTTAATCAAATACCCATAAAAATGATCAAACATGGTGGTAGAAGCAGCCGAATACATTCCAAGTTTTCAAATAAATGCTTTTGAAATTTCTACTTACAGAATCCTAAAAAAAGTACCACAGTTTTCTCAAAAATATTAAGCAGCACAACATCAACCTCATTGACGTTTCTTCAACATTGAAATTGTTAATTGCTGAAGCTGAAGACTGGCGTAATTGCTGTTGAAAATGTAACTTTGCCATCACAGGAATAAAGTACATTTTACAATACAAAAATTAATAGAAATATTAGCATAGAAATATTAAAATAGTAAGTTGAAAATAGTAAAATAAAATAAAAAATAGTAAGTATTTAAGTTGTCTCATATTAAACAATATTGCTATATAATATTGTTTTATTACATAAACACAGCCTTGGTCATAAGATAATCTTTAAAAAGAAAGTACCGACCCCAAACTTTGGAGTGGCAGTGATTAAAATTAGGGTCACGTTGTGTCTGTATATGAGCATTTATGTGGCAGGATAGCAGAATAACAGTTCTGGGGAGTCGTCCAAAATCCGTCAAGCTACACTAAACACATTTAGCGGTAGGAAATGATTTGAAACTGTATTAAACCACAAATATTCCCAAAAGTAGCACATTCTAATCACTTCAACACACACACACACACACACACGCATCCATCATAGAGACATACACAGATAGATCACGATGAAAGACATTTAAAGCCCATTCCTGGGTCAAGGTAATCCAGCCACGTAAAAAGACAGACAAAGGCAGCTCTCACGGCCTTCAGTTTCTCAGAAAGAGTTATGAGTGGCTGGAAACGTTGCAAAAGTTAGGAGACATTCAGACCACATAGTTTTACACTTCATTTACCATGTAGCGATGCATTAGAAAGTCAAGAAGTGCTATGAGGTGGATTGATTCCAAGCATATCTATTCACTGTGATAATGCAGACTATAAAAAAGGGGGAAAAAAAAGTATCCTTAACATCAATTTGACATTTCTCATTGAGCACAGCTGTTATTTTATTTACTTTTTTTCCTGAGTTCGTTGGAGGGGAGGGGTGACGGAAAGCGGCAGACAATCATGAGAAGCATCACCATTTATCTTGAGCTCCCATTCCCACCAACACTCAAAATGATGTGCCAACCAGTGTCACTCAAAGGGCCATTTCTACCCATCCCACACTGACAGCCAAACGAGAATGGGACAGAACAGAGAACAAGGGATGGGAGGAGGAGTGATGGGGGTTGAAAATTGCATGTTATTTTTCAGCCCCCAAGGCATGGAGTGATAAGCCGAAAATACCTGCCACAGAGACAAACACGGCACAGACAAACTTAGCCCCAAAAAACTACACTAAGATGAAATCATTTTAAATGCCAGTCATCTGTCTTTTTTATTTTATTATACAAATGCACCTGCAGACCAAAGTGCTGTACAATCAGCAGCATAAAACACATAAAAACAACATGCAACTTACAAACACGGTTAATAGCCCAACCTCTCAAAGGCTAAAGAAAAGAAATAATTAACAACACTGGTTTTAAATACATTTAAAGAAGTGATCTCTCTTAGTTCAAGAGGCAGACTATTCCAAAGCCTCAGACCAGCAATAACGAAGGCCTGATCACCATTTAACTTTAAATGAGGTCGAGGGACAGAGAGCAGTGATTTATTATTTGATCCTAAAGACCTAGGTGCTTGACCAAGAGCAATAAGCTCAGATACATAAGCAGGAGTTATCCCATGCTCTGCTTTAAAAACATACAGAATGTGATCCTAAAATTCACTGGTAGCCACCTGAGAGAAGCTAAACCAGGAGAAATGTGATGACTTTTCTTAGCACCCACCAAGCCGTAACCATTCTGAACTAACTGCAATATAGCGTGATATAGTGGTCTAACAGTCAGGACCCCACATAAAAAAAACATTGCAATAGTCAAGGCGAGACAGAACAAAGGCACCTTTTCTAAATCTTTCCTTAGCAGAATAGGCTTTAAACGTGCAATAGTCCTAATCTGGAAAAAGCAACTCTTAACCACGGCATTAATCTGCTTATCAAATTTCAACTCTGAGTCAAACACAAGTTTTTTACTTGGTAATGTCAATATTCTGACAATGTACCAAAATATGTTGCAATATCGAAGCATCTTCTGGCAGGGCCAAATAGCATAATCTCAGTTTTACTTTTGTTTTAACTGAACCAAATAATGAGTCATCCAGCTCCTTCAGACATGCCAATAGTGAGTTAAAACCACAATTCTCTTCTGATTTCAAAGGGAGAAGTATTTGTGTATCGCCGTCATATAAATGGTGTGACATGCCATATTTAATAATAAAAAAAATGATAAAAAAAAAAACCCAGGGGCAGCATGTACAAAGAAAAAAAAATGAGCCTATAACAGAACCCTGAGGAACCCCACAAGTGACAGGCACTGCTGTTGAAACAAAGTTACCATAATTTACTGAGAATACTCTACCAGTAAGATGTGACTTGAACCACTTTAAAATTGTCCCATGTTTTCCAACCAACTGGGATAACCACTTTATGAGAATCCCATGTTTTTTTGTTTAGTATCAAAAGCCGCACTCATGTCCAATAAAATCAAGGCTGCAGCATTACCTAGATCTCGATTAAACAAAGGTCAATAACAGCTCTCAAGAGTGGGGATTCCATTCTATAGCCTGCCCTAAAACCAGAGAACTCATGTTTACTTAATGACATCAGCTGTGCATAAACCACCTTCTCTAAAAATCTTTGATAAGCATGAAAGATTTGAAATAAGCCGGTACTTTTTAAATTCAAATGGGTCTAAATTCTGCTTTTTAAGAAGCGGCTGAATAACTGCTTGCTTAAGGGCCGTTGGAACAATCCCATTATGAAGACTGCTATTAATAATAGACGCAATACTTGGCCCAACATTCACCAATTCCTTGAGAAGGTGTAAATTAGTCACGTTACAATCATCAGATGTAGGCTTCAAACGAAATGATGATGTCCTTTACTTGCGCCACTGACTCCTTCTCAATGAGGTCAAAACTCTTGACACTAGCTGTCAACAACACAGTCTCAAACGGCAATGTAGGGAGACTAGATCTAATCTTCTACACTTTCTATAAAAAATGAAACATTTCACGTTTCCAACGAGGGAGTCAAAGCAGCCAATTGGTTTTTAAAGAATTTATCATTGTGAATAGGGCTGTAGGGGCGTTACATTTCTGTGCAATAACAATAGAGAAGTAATTTTGCCTCGCAGTTCTCACTGCAGTCTGATAGTCTGAAAAACACTGCCTCATCATTTGAAGACAAACCTGTAGCTTATCCTTTCTCCATTTTCATTCAGCCTTTCTGCATTCCTGCCTTAAAGATAGTTTGAGATTATTAAGGCAGGGTATTTAATTAATTTTTGGTTTTCTAACTTTATTTGGGGCAACTACATCCCACTATATCTGGGCAAACAGAATTAAAGAGTATCAACTGCTTATCTGGGCCCACAGAAAGAGAAGGAGACTCAATCATGGCTCATTGTTTGAAACGCATTGAACTGTGGTGGTCATGTGGGTGGCGCAAGTTTGAGTCCGATGTAACTTGCGCTCTACCATCATTGTCTCATCTCCACTTTCTATGAAAGTGACACAAAAAAAATTTGAATCAATAAATTAAAATTAAGCTACATGAAATAGACCACCCAAGAGTAAAGGGTCTGACTCAAAACTTTCAAAACTGACTTTCAGAAAGACTGAAGCACATATCTTGTACAAAGCAATTGACCAAATTAATGAGCTGGAATATGCCAGTGAATTTCCATTTGTCTCAGAATGGCCTTTGGCCCCATGATATATTCAGGGAATCTGCTCTCCATTTTTACAACAACTCGTTTGTTTTTGCATTTGCAACTCATTTCCAAGAGCAAGTATAGTGTCAAAAAGAGGAGATGGTGTAGAACTACCGCAACTGAGTAAAGAGTATATCATTATATACGTGTTTTACATCCACAGCCAGTCTAAATAGCCCAGCAAAGGCCGGTCATTACCATTCAATCGGTATTGACTTCTAAAGGACAAAAAGCTCTTGAGAGATGTTGTGTAACATTTCAAAATGTCAGTCTATTCAATTCAATACTTGGGTATTGTAGAGCTGTGAACACACCGAACTGTGAATGGTGTCTAGAGTGAGAGACGGCACAAAAGATGACCGACTGTTTCTTTACTCTCTAATCAAATATGCCTGGGATGCAGTGTACAAATGAAATTAGTGTGGCTGTCTCTCAACCTGGGTGCTCTTTATGTACATATAGACCACTTGACCCAAGTTCAACTGAGATCTTTGCCTGAACCAGAAATAAGGACATGCCACACCTTCTCCTTTAGGCCCAAAACACAATACAAAACATTCATAATGCTAATGCATTTTCAGAATAAACGTATAAACAAAGAAAAATGGTCTGAACTGGGCATTTTGAATGTCTCCTGGAATTTTGAAAATGCTCTGGATATGAAAATGAACATTGATACTGCTTCACTAATTCTAAATAAGCACAATGGTACTGGACGTTTTCAATATATGATCAACGAATTGTGTCTGCAATTAAGTATCTGATTATGTCAAAATACTGAGGGCACATTAGAAAGCAGCCAGAAATGACAAAATGAAACAGCTACAAAGTCCCAAGAACAACCTGTCAGTCAATCGTTTAGAACCATGATTCGGTCTAAAGTAAACGATTGACTCTCAAAATCAAAGCTGTGCCTCCAACAGCTTTTCAATGAGAAAGAAGCCATAGCAAGAGCGTTGAAGGAGAAAAGGTTCACCACTTTCTTAAATCCCCTCTATTTTTTGCCCCCCTTAAGACTCCGGGACGCACAGATGCTGCTAATCAGCCAGAAAGAGGCAGTCTGCCTGAACAGACACATTCTGACTCTCAAATCATGGAAAAAGAAGCAGATAAAGTCAAAGAAGGGCAAGGGAGAGAAGAGAGCGAGAGATACAATGAAGTGTATGAAGATGAAAGAACAGGAGTCAGTTACACAGCCATAAATTTCGTTTTAAAGCAGAAAACAAGGCTTAACCAAGATTGAGTCAAAATTAGCCGCAAAGGATGTGAAAGTGCGAAACAGGAGGATGAGAGAGAGAAAACGAGTGGGAAGGGGTCGACTGAGGAGTCTGTTGCAAACTTCGGTCTGAGCAGACATCTAAAGCAGAAGCTGTGCTGGTGAAAAATCAGCCGTGAAGTGAAGGCCCCGTCAGCATTTATGCCAGCGGCTTTGAGAGAGAGTGTGCTTATTGGTAACCAGAAGAAGAGCTGAGTGGTTGCTGTTATGTAACATTGCGCCAACGTTATCAAGGTTTATGCATCGTGGGTTACTGATGTGTGCTGGAGACGTGACCAACCTTTCATTGTAAATTTCCTTCAACGCGCTACTTTCAAATCTGCTTTCTTTCTTCAATCGCAAATCACAATAACCAAGACGACTGTAATCCAAATTTCCAAAATATATAAAGTGAATAACTTAAGTATGTTTACACGTCTAGTTAATTGAAAGAGTAGATTTTGGGGAGAAAAAAAAAATATCTTCAAACTTAAGTTTGGGTGCCATTTACCATTGTTCAGTGAATTTTGTGGGCAAAATGAAATGAATTGAAGACAAATGAATTGAAAACAAATGATATGATCGATAAATGATTGGCAATTTCACTTGAGGGCGAATAATTTCCCCACACAGATTTCACAATTAATTAACTGACATCTGCAAGGTTTGAAAGAGAGCAGTACCTCATACAATCGCTACAGAATTGACGCTGAACCTTATTTTCCTAGTTAGATTTCACCAAAATTGGCCTAATGTGACCACAGCTTAACATCACAACAAAATTTAATATTTGAAGGACTTAAAAAATGTCAAATGGCACCTGTCTGAAAGATCACGAGTACCATACTGAGGACAATTACAGTGTGGTTAATGTTCAACAAAATTTGCGAAAAATGGACTTGATTTCAGTCTAAAGCTTTTGATTGATGTAAAACCGGCTAATTACTGTAGTAAATCAATTTAAACACATGTAAATATACTAAAATACTGCTTTTATTATTAATAGGGATAAAATGTTTTTGAATGTGTAGTTGCATGGAGACCCAGTTCTAATTATGCAGAACAGCAGCTTCAGCCTGAAAAAGACAACCAACGTCACACTGCAAAATGTCCTTGAATTCCTTTTCAAGAATGAATTTTAACTATGTACAACAAGACCACATGCCTGCAACACATTGATCAAGCCTTTGCCTCTGGGTTTTGATTTATTTTGCAAAGTATTAGTATGTTTCAGGACTACATTTAAAACTTATAGGTTTGATGTCATGAAAGCAATTTGTGTTACAATTTATGATAATTCTAGATGAATGTTTAACTGTTATTTAGTTCGTCTACTTTATGGCAAAATCATCCCTTCCATTTAAAAAACAAACAAACACCACTTTCATAAACAGCTCCCAACATAACATAACAGTTTAAATCACTAATACATTACAAATGTGTCAAGATTAACGGATTACAGCGATCACTAAAAGAGGACCCAAAAGGAAAAATATATATATTAGGAGAATATTATGATGTTATGTTATAATAACAATACAAATGAACAAACAAGTGAAGATGACAAGTATATTCAAGAAAAGGACAGCATATGTTAATTCTGTGAAACAGCAAAATCATATCAAGAAGAAATAAAGCAAACTCGGCATCAATTATCAAGCCTTCTCGTTGCTTCCCGGAAATACGCACCCTTACTGCTGATTTGCTACAAGTGTGTTTTGGTGCTCAGTCCGATCCACTTTTCAACAGTAGCTATTAGGGCTGGGTACCGAGTTCAGTGCTTTTTAGGTACCGACCGAATTGCCTCGGTACTACCGAGTATCGAAACAGGTCTTGTATTTCGGTACCTAAATGGTTAATCTCGTCAACGTCAGTGAAACAATAAGCATGCAGCATGATTGGCTGTGGCGGAAAACACTAGTTTACGCGTTATACTCAAAATATGAGTGTGAAAAAGTCAACAAACTGAAAAATAAAATAAAAATTTAGGTAATATTATATTGTTAAAACTGGTTAGATAAAATTGGTATCGAAAAAGGTATCGTTCAGGAACCGGTATCGAAGTCAAGGTATCGGTATCGAACATTTTGTTACGATACCCAGCCCTAGTAGCTATGTTTCCATCCAAAGTTGCGAATTTAACTTATGCGCAAAATTGGAATATCGGATAAAACACGGGCGAATAAAGCACCGTTTATGAGCATCCAGTGAGCCGAAGAGAACAAAATCGTCACTTCCTGATAAACTGGAGCTAAATATCACCAAGAAAAATGGAAGTTGTTGCAGTAGTAGAAGCCCCAGCATTTAATAATTTCGAATAGGCCTATAATAAATTACTTGCGCCACAGAGTGAGCAGACGAAATTCAATAAAGTTATCTTACTTTCGGAGGCGGATGCCTACTGTTTAGGAATGCAGTCGTGTGAGAGTTCTTGGAGGTAATTATACTAAACCAATTTGACGACAGACTTTGCTCGGGCATTTCAGAACAGCCAAAACAGCATTTCAGATCCACGGGTTGGTCCAGTTATGCCGTTCCATCGCAAAGTCACGTCTTTTTTGATGGGCATTGAGGAATTTATTCGGTAAATGTGTTTCCAATTTAGCTTATGCAGATGTTTTCTTATCGGATAAAAAGTTTCAGACTTAATTGAGCGCGTGGATTTTTTACCCAGAGTTTATGCAATATCTCAATGCGCATAATAACAGGTGGATGGAACCGTGGCTAGTGTTTTTTTTTTTTTAAATAGCTTACCCTTAACAAAAGACAAGACTAAATCTCAAACTACTAGATGGGGCAAAACCAGTATTTGAAGCTGCTTTTAGACATGTAAGAAATTATCGATAATTACAAGGCTCCCTGGATTCTGACAAGTGCATAGAGACATATTATTTAAAATTTAAGATAAGAAAAGAAGCCCTGAATCTTAAGCATTAATACCCAGACAGGCTTGACAGGTGAAACGTGGGTGTTTTCTCTGGCTAATTTTTTTTCCCCCTATAGTTTGAGGGGAGGTAGCAAACTCACAAAATGGCTCTTATCCCTGCATATTGCGCTGGAATAGGAGGTATTTTAATATCAAAAAGTTGCAATCATCACCTGCACTCCAAGCATAGTGAAAAATATTTTTAATTGATACCTCATAATTGCGCAAATAATTAGCGTGGAATAAACCGCAACTTTGTACCTACCGCTGGTAAGACAGTGAGGTAATATGCTCTAGTTTCATGCTATTCTCTCTCAGGTCCAAAAAGGGTCTTATATAAACCTTTCAGCTAGAGGGCATTGAGCTACGCTTGTGTGGTGCATGAGGGAGAATAAGTGTGTGTGCAAGTCAGAGAGATATGAAGTGACGTAGGCCCTGTCGTCAGCAGCTTTGGGAATGAGTGGAGTTTACTCTTTTACTCCCTCACTTACACCCCTCTCAAAACCCCCTCCTTTTCTTCCCTCATTTCAGTGTCCCTTTTCCTGTCTGATGTTCTGTGAGAATGTTAAAGAGAGAGAACACACACTGCCTGCAGACAAGGCTTTCACCACAGAGATCCAAGTTTGGGACTGTGAAATCCATCTGAAAAAGAGGTAGGTATGCTAATGAATAATAAAATGTAATAATAATAATAATTACATTAACTTTTATTATTACTACTATTGGAAGAGAGAGCTATTTAGCTGACACACTTTCACCCAAACAATCCAACTGTCCCTTAAAAAAAAAAATCCACTAGCTGTTTTCGTTCTTAGTTTAAACACATTTACCCTATAACCAAATATACGACTAGAGATGACTTTAACAGGAATTATGCAGGAATTTCCAATAGTAAGGATCAGACAAAAATGATGTTTTATGACAGCACACGTGTCTGAGAGTGTGTGGGCCAGGGGCTCATACGTTTCATCATTAAATATGTAAAACCATGTTGCTCCACTGCTCAGGATCAGTGAAGCCTACAGTACGTCCCTATATGCTTGAAGAGGTGGATAAATAAAAATAAAAATAAAAACAGCATGCCACTCAGGGCTGGTGCATGAAGGACACCGATCTGGCCCTCAGCGAGAGCATCTCAATTTTAAAACAAGCTCCTCTTAAAAGCACTATATAATGCAGAAACCACACAAGAGCAAGAGCAGTGAAGAACTGCATGTCAAAAAAGCACTACTAACCAAATGTATGTTCATCCCTAACCGACAACCAAAGCTGGTTAATTAATGAAACAAAACAAAATCTGTTTTACATATGCAAAAAACAGCAAAACAACATGAGGATTCACACGTCGTTGTAGCGCACCTGTGGCGCTTCTGTGAACGGAGAAAAAAAAAAAAGCATATATATGCAAAATATTTCATTTTCATTGTGATTTTACAGAAATAAAGGTAAACCCTTTACAGATTCTAATGATATCTTAACTCTTATGACCATAAATGACAGTATTTCAAGTTATTTCTGCTGTAATAAAGAAACAATTCAAGCGATTGCACAGGCGCCTAACACACACACAAACACACCACTTATATCATTGCTAACTCGACATCACAGCTGGTTCATTTTCAAAATAAAATCAACCAAACATAAAAAGTTACTATTCAATTGAAATATTCTGTAGTGCAATCTGTGCCATTTAGCATGAGCAACACAATTTGTGCGCATGTGAAGGATGTTATGTCGATATTGGAACGCAAATGAAGTACAAAGCCTAGTTTACATAATAGTTTAGCATCCAAATTCATTGTGAATATGGTCACATACAGTATGGATTACTGTTGAATGAGAGGTAGACTACGTGACCACAATGGTGGTATCAGTTTTAGTTTCGCTTTAAATGAATTAGGTTTTGCTTGGCATTTATTTAGTGACTTTTATTTTTCATTCTTGCCCTGTTCTGAGTCCTTATTAATTAAAAGGATTTGTTGTGAAGTGAGGAGAACTAAAATAGCTGTAGTAGCTATAATGTTTGTTTTGCTTTATTTACCAGTATTTTACATTAATATAACAATAAAATGCAACTTATAATATAAATATTATAAAAGATACTATTATATTAATTTACAATTTGTTGTGCTAGACTGTTTGTATTACTGAAAAGCATTGGAAAATTCTTGAATTTTTTATGTGGACATAATTTAATACAACATTAATAGTTTAACAAAGGAATAAATTAGGGACAACACTATCTGACAAATTTGATAAATTAGAACGCCATCTGTAGCCATAGGCAACTTTAACACTGTGAAGAAAAAAAAAAACACAGATTTTTTTTCAGTTTTGAAGAATTACTATTCACTTCTATCCCACTGTTTGGCAAAGATCAGCCCACGCATGGATCTTTAAATCTGTGTGCCTGGTTATCAAAAAATAAATAAATAGAACAAGCACACACAAACATATATAAAGAGGATTTTAAGAATAAGGTCTATAACATTTACTTGTAATAGCAGGGTTTACATGTAAAAACAGGAGGGACATCAGCCTGACACCATGTCAATCCCTCACTCTCCACGTCCTCACTGTTGGAAGGTTTTGAGAACAAGACTCAACTCTAGCTGGAGCAAAGAGTGGCCACTGTTTTGAGCTGGGCTTTGAATGTGTTCCCTACATACAGCAGACGGTCACCTCTGGGAAATCCCATACTGCACCGCAACACAAAATACATTTAAGAAAGGTCACAACCCACAGTTTAAGGGGATTTATTCTAGAGCTTTCCACCATATTCCCCAGGACCCCTTTAGCTTTCTCCACAACCCACTGTCCCCCTCCCCTTATCTTAGCAACGGTACAGCTGTGCTGCTACACAGAGCTGATGTTTCGAAACAGTATAGGAAGGATCAGCTAACATTAGCTAAACCTAGCATTAGCATATTTTCTGATCAAGGGAAACAATGAGGCTAGCTAAAAACTAATCAGCACTGCACATTCTAGGCAGAGGAATCTACAGTATAGGCATCAGGGTGCCACTAAGTGTGAAAGCGGGATACACAAATAAAGCTAGCATGGCATAGCATGTCTTTCAATGGATGATCTTTATTTTCCCAAGACTGCAAAAAAAAAAAAACCCTCACCTTGATTTGCCTTTTCTGAGTGGATATAATTTCCCAAGCATTAGATTGCCAGACTCTTATTACTTCTGCCTGTAGGCCTGTGCACCTTTCTCTCTCTCCCTCATGTCTAGAAAAGGCTGTGGGCATATTGTTCATTTAAATCTAACAGACCTCAATCTTCCTGTAACTCAGTCTGCAGCTTAATGGTGCCATTGGAATATATTCAGCACCATTATCAAATTAGCCTTCATTATTGCATATGTACCCCAATATAAAACCCCTGTGCAATATTATGCCAAAATCTTGTTCCTCAGAGCCTCTAAGCTTCTGGCAGCGGCGATGGTTGATATTTCACTGACGATGAAGCCGAGATGGCCTTTTGGTAACCTCATATAAACTTTTTTTTTTTTCAGAGTGAAATTGAATCACAATCAGTGGGTATTGAGAATGATAAGGTGAGAATAAAATGCCATTCACAATGAAGTTGAGATCTGGACTTGATAATGCTATTGACTAAGCAAGAAGTGAATAAAATCGGTTTGTCCTTGCAAACTTAACATTTGGTATTCTCTAACTGTAAGTTTCTGCATTGAATACTAGAGTAGTGAATTCTGCTTATTTAAACTTGTCACCAAGGTAGCATTATCTAGCCATTTCAAAATTGCAAGAATGACTTGAGTCTTAGAAGTATATACACAGAGCCACAAAAAGACTCAGAAAGAAGCTTTTACATGCTGGGTGGCATGACGGCTCAGTGGAAATGAGCTCTGGGTGTTCTAGACTGCTAAGCAAGCCTGGCCAATGACAACAATGCAAATCCTCTTTGAAAATTATTTTAAATGCCCTTTTAATATTCCTCAAAAGACTGGGTTGTGAACTTTGTCATACTGTGTATACAGCCAAACTATGCAAATCAATCAAATTACTTTAATCAAACATTTGCAAGGCTGTTATGGTTCAGAAGCATGCTCACTAAGTGGGTGAAAACTTGAAAAACAAAATCATAGCTACCTAATTGTGCCGTTTCCTACTGCAAACTCACTGATTTGAATGAAGATGGAAATATGTAAAGGGAAAAAAAAAAGTTTGTTCAGGTGACACTCCATGTAAAACAGTTGAGGAAATATTTGTTGCGTTCAGAAATAGTGAGGTGCAATTTTGGAAATTCAATTTGTCGTTTTCCTGCTTAATTTCTATATTTTTCCAGTCTTCAAAACACTTTATTCATTCCCATGCGCCAATCGTTCAGTCTACTGTGCATGTGTCCTTAAATGATCTTTATCTACACCACATATTGTGTTTTAAGGAACAACACAGTTTGGCTCTCAATAATTACATCGTTTTACTCTTCAGTGAATCCTCCATTTCAGTGTGTATGTTAAAAAAGGCGATTTAATATGCAGTTAGGGATTCAGGGTTCTCATCCTCCTCTACTAATGAATACTCTATATCAGGCCTGAAGAAAAAAAAGGAACTCAGCTGTGTATATCTCATTAAAAGTCAGTCATTTTGAAGTGTGTCACCTTCCATATACCCACATAAGTATGTCAGATGTCAGTTAAGATAAGTTTGGAGCAAAACAAAATGATAATCTGAAAATCAAGTGTCGTCATTCTGTCAAGAAATGTAAGTGAAATTTAGGGGAAAATTTATATTCATTTACAGCAGGGTGACCATCCAATGCCTGCTGCTTTTAAGACAACCACTGCAAATGAGACTGATCATTCATAAATCGAACATTTGTACTTTTAGAGCTAGGTGTTTCAATGCTGATGAATGGTTTCAGAATACTCATAGCACACAAGTCATATGGACCACTTTTGGAAGTGCTATTGCCTCTTTATTTGAAGTTTGAAAGCTTCAGTCAACCTTGTCATTTCTATCAGCACAAGTCTTCAAAATGTCTCCTTTTGTACTCTTTGAAAGAGTCACATGGGTTTGGAACAAAATAGAGCGAGTAAATTACTAGAATTTACATTTTTGGGTGATCTATCTATTTAAAATAAACCCATAAGTGTTTAATCTGGGCTGGAACATTCTAATACACAGAGTGGTTTAATGAAGGTCATTAGTTTGCAAACAATAGCCATTAAAAGAGTGCTGGAGCAGGAGGGACGACACACTTCCCATCCCTTTGACTCAACCAATCCATCACTGGAAAAACAATCAAGCAAAATATCATTACACATCCACTGGCCCACAAATATTATATTACAGATGGTTAAAACAGAGTAAGGGGATTGTGAGAAGGAAAGAGACCATAGAGAAAAAAAGAAACGGATATAAAGTGATGAGAGAGAGGATGAAACGGGGAAAGTCATGCTGATAGCAAAGTGAAATGATGGATAAAATTCAATCGTGTTGCATGTGTTTTCTAACAGCTGTTCACAGTTGGACAATATGATGTGAATGATAGTGGACAGAGAGCCCATGTTAGTGTGATGACTAATCTCTTCTAGAATCAAATTGAAATGAAAGTCTCTGGTCACCCTACTCAAGGTCAAAAGTGTTAGACGAAATTACAGAGTTTCCACCTGTCCTGTCCAAGGGAAGTTTGTTCAGCTGGTATGGGCAGCAAGGTTATTATAGGTTTGCATTTTTAAAATAGTTTTTATTTTAATATCATTTTCAAATTTCCTATAAATTTCAGTTTAGTTTTAGTTCGTTTTATTAATTTTTTTTTTGTGTGTTTTTTGCGAACACATTTCTATTTCGTTTTTATACATTTAGTTTCAGATTTAGCTTTAGTAATCAGAGTTAACCGTTTTGAATAGAAAATATGAATATCAGTAACTAAGTAGGTGATTTTAAAAGATGCAATAGACAAAAAAGCAGCACAAGAATAATGCTTGAAAGGATTAACCATAAAAAAATAAATCACAATAATCATATGCATATTTTTTTCTTATATGCCACATTTAAAAAGATTTCTTCTTTAACCCTCTGGGGACCAAGGTGTATTTGGGTTCCTTATGTTCTGACATGCCCTGACATTTGTGCTTTTTTTTCCAGTTGCTTAATGGCACAGGTGAAATTACACTATATTTAGCACAAACACGGCTACCATAATATGTGAGCAACATGTATGTACATGTTTGTATTTTTGAGAGAATATTGTTTATACGTGGTTATTGAAAAAACTAAAGATGAAAGTTTCTGAAATATAGCCATAAAACGCATATGAAATATGCGTCCACATTACTTTTGACTAATGGATGTTGTCTAGGGTTTTTTCTTCACAATGATGTGAAAATCATCCTCTCATAATCATAATCAAAATCATAATCTTTCACATATTCACAACCCCCATTTACTTCCAAAACGTGGCAATTCTGAATTGAGGGCTGAACAACGTTCATTCATTAAGACTTAATTTAAAGATGAACAGTGCATGTTCCATACCAGAGTTTGGAGTCAATTGTGGGAACTATTTCTCTTCTGAAACACCAGCACATATTGACTAAAATTTTTGACTAAAAGATTGAAGAGTAAAGATTAAAAAGAAAACTTTTTTTTGCAATTACACTAACTTGATATATAGTTTAATAATAGTAGTAGTAGTAACAACAACAACAACAACAACAACAGTGTCTTTAGGGCAGTACCGGATTTATGGAAATCAAACAATGAAAACAGGTCATACGTTTCTGTGCAACTTATTTTCTAATTGTGGGTTAAATGTAGATGATTTTCAATAAACTATGTAAAATGTTTCCTACCTTTTCTCAACTTCTATAAACAGGCTTTGCAATACTATATGCACTGCTCTCATAGTACAGTAAGCACAAATATCGCTGGGATGGTATTGGACCTCTCCAGCGAATTGGACGAGGGAAGCAGGCTGACCTACATGCAGCAGACCCTATATCCCAGATAGACTGGCAAACCCTGAGGCTGCCATCCTGCCCTTGCTCACCCACTTACTGACAAGACCCAGCCCGTCAAACTGGGTCGCTGGTGCTGATACCGAGCAGACCTCTCCCTGCGTCCCTCAGCCTAGGGCAGGTTGAGCTGGCAAGCTGGGCCCTCTCCGCCTGCATAAGATCATTCCAGAAGGCTTGGAGTTTGAGGGGTTGGGCGTCCCCACTATATGCATGGTATTCTGGGTCAACGTCTCGGAGAGAGAGTGGAATGGCCCAAATGATGGTGGAGGCTTGCCAACGGCCACCCAGTCTTACACTCAGAGGTGTGTAGTCCACAGACACAAACAAATATACATTACACACTCTAGCACACATTGGTCATAATTCAGAAGAGGCTGTTAGCCTGTGGGTCACGTATGTACACATTTGAATAATGTCCCCGGACACTTTTCACTTTATGCAACCGGGTCACAAATCCCTTAATGTGTCCTACTTCATTCCCAGGCATTACCCCAAGCTATGGGTGTCATTCACAAAGACATTCACAAACACACTCTCACTGTCACACATACACAGTGGTGTGTCAAAATGCCAGCCATCAGTTGCCCGGGGTGCCGTGCTGTTTAGCACTGCTGTTCAATTCTATGACATCTGCTGCTACAAAAGTGAGATGAAACCTTCCTGAAATCACATCTTTAAAGTACCTTTCACCTGCTGGCTAACACTGACCAAATGAAAGTGATTGCCTTAAAAAAAGAACAGCTTATGGAGGAATGGTTTAAAGCATTTGCGTGAATAAGAGCGTGATCATAACCGTAGCTAAAGGATGACAACGCGAGAACGGATGGATGGAGCGTTAATTGCGTTAAGTATTTTAAAATGTTAAAGCTGGACTAATATAAATTGCATGCGTTGACAGCACTTGTCATTGCTGACAGAAAATACTGCGGTTTGAAGTGGACTTGTCTTCATGGTAGGTCTACACAGAATGTTCTACATTTAATATTTAGCTAACGGTCTGAAGTTTCACATTATCCTTCTAAATATTTCCTAAAATCAATTAACTCGCATCTTTCTTTTAATCCATGATGACATTAGTCAACTGTTGTTGTTTCTGGCGTTTCATCACTGACTGTGTTGCAATGTATTTTTTATAGTCTATGATCGCAACCGCTATACCTGCTCATTGGAATATTCAGTGAGCTATTTTACACAGGCTCGGTCCGGTGGCTGTCCGCATAGGAAATTACATCCGTGGGTAAGACGTCATCCCTGGATTTATGAACTTGCGCTCCATGCTTTCACCGACGACGATAACGTGACGTATGGATCTCTCTCACACTGTGTTTCTAGAACCCACCCTGCTCTGCTTCTGTTAGGCTTGTTAGTTAGAGCTGCGATCCTCTCATATGATTGGTAGGTGAAATCAATTGACTCAAAAATATTAAATCGCATGCTTTTTTTCCCCCTGACGGGCTGCACATTGGAGATCTGGCACGGTGCTGGAATACTTTAAACCCTGCAGAGGAGATATTTTAATCTTGGAAGAATAAAAGAGAGGGAGAAAGTGTCCTGAACACAGGCCCAGCTTTGCACAGTACAGATACTCCTACAGCATCTAGAGGAGGCTTAATCCATCTGAAGAGCAATAGCCTTTGGTAGCATACATGCTGAGCTGCCAGCACCCCTCCCAAGATGTCGACAAAGAATACTGGTCGACCAGTAGCGACACTCGCTCACACAAGGTTCAGTGATCAGAGAAGTCTCACTGACCAAGTGAAGGGTCAGACCACACAAATCACTCCAACTCCGCATCAACTCAAGAGAAGATTGATGGGGGGTGAGGGGGGGAGGGTGTATGTTGAGGGTTGAAAGGCATTAAAAGAGTACCAGCAGGGAGTGTGGAGGACAGACTAAAATCATTCATCAATTGGACTGTTTATCTGTGAAAAGTAACCATCTCCAAATCGCAGCGTTCACTGCCAGACTGCAGACAACTAAACAGATCTACAAAATACAGGAACCTTGAAGAGGGAGGGAGAGATAGGCAAGATGAGAGCGCAAGAGAGAGAGCGTGAGAGAGAGAGCACGAGAGAGAGAGCACGAGAGAGAGAGCGAGCACGAGAGAACGCGCGCAAGAGAGAGAGAGAGAGGGGGCGGATACGGATGAGCTAACGTACTAAAACCAATGCATCAAACCAATGCACTGCTTGGAGTGTGATGCGTCAGCAGTACATTCACGTTTTCATTGAAGGACAAAAAGAAGAGCAGGCAAGTAAGCCTGCGTCCCGGGTGCCTGCTACTGCACCACAGAACACAGTGAAAAACATCGGTGCACAGCAGCAAGAGGGACTAACCCGGTGCCAGCTAGGTTAAAAATAAAAAGGAAAGAAAGGAGGGAGCAAGGAAAGATGTTGCCATGGGGAGCCACTTTTCCCTTGCCTCAGCGCTCGTCCACCAGCTTGAGCCGGACAGCTGTGCCGCTGACAAAGCTGAGAGCTTCAACTCTGCACTGAGCTCAGAGTACTGCAGCGCTATACGGATACTTCTCTGATCAACACAGCGTCACAGAGAGGGGGGAGAAACACACTCATTTTTCTCTCATTCCAGGGAGAGAGCACGCCTGAAAGCAGGAGAAAGCGAAGGAGAACGAGGCAGAGAGAGAGCGATCTCTCTCCAGTGAACGAGCCTTCTTACGGAGCCGTCTCTGCACTGATGCCTCCCTTTACACCTTTTCTGGACTCTCATCACCAACTTCTTACAGAAAATCATAAGGATAATTGGGAAGTGTGTAGAAAGAATCCTGAAGCCTTCGCTGTGTGAGCGCGTCTATGAAGATCGAACCCGGAGCTACTTAAGGAAAAGAAATGCGCTAATGACCGCAGTGTCACTATCTTTTCAGCTGGACAAGGTGGTGACAAATCGAGCGGACAAAACATACTGAGAGAAAGGGAGACGGACACAGTAAAGTGAGTGTGAACATTAGAGGGGCACTTTTATTATTCTTTAAACAAAAGCTTAGACAAACATTTGAAAAGACTGGATTTCTCATTCTTATTCCTCTCTCTTTACCCCCTCTAACTACCCCTCCCTTTTTTCCTCCCCCTACACTGGTTTAGCATGTGTGAGCGGTCCTCTATGGAGACACAGGCATTTAGTAGCAGCGTCAAGCGGAGGTATCCAAGGACAAGCTTCTGTGGATAGTGCGAGAGCGAACGCTTCTATAGGACCCAAACTGGATTGGTACTCTTGCCTAAAGCTCTGAGGCCCTGCAGAGCCACTACACATCTTCTCGGATGCTCCTATGTGGATTTATTAGGGGCCATTTTGGCATTCATCTCTTGTTTTCTGACAAATGAAAAAAGAGAAGGCTTTGCTTATCCTGGGAATATAAGAATGAGGAAAAAATCTATTTTGTGATTGCAAAAATTGGACGTATAAAACCTTTGAGGTAGGTGTTGAGCCTTTCAAAACATTTTTATACATAAAATAGTCCCCTGTTTTCTTTAATTCATTATACCTTGGCTTTTCACTTGACCCTCTTCTCTCGAGTACCTGTCACTGAACGTTTAGCCTCCAGTTCAGTAAATGGAAAAACAATCTAGAGTTTTGTTTAACCCAGGGTAGGGCTTCATTAGTCAGAGGTGAACCCCTCCCCTTCCCCCTCTTACTACCCCCTTCTCCCCAACCACCATCATCACCCCACGCCCCCCCCCCAGACGATGCTGAATTATGAATGTGCCACATCATGAGTCTCCTGGGGCGGGTAGCTGTGCATCGAGCCAGGAAAGCCGCCCTGCTCTGTGTCCTGTTCCTCATGGTTCAAGTGTGCGTAGAGGTGGCGGCCGCAGCAGGGCCCCAGGGCTGCCCGACTGATTGCTCCTGCAACAACCAGCTCAGCAAGGTGGTGTGCACCAGGCGTGGGCTCACTCGTGTGCCACCAGGAATACCCAGTAACACCCGGCACCTAAACCTGATGGAGAACGCCATTGAGGCTGTGCAGGCCGACTCTTTCCGCAACCTCCATCACCTGGAGGTATTGCAGCTGGGTCGCAACGCCATTAGACAGATTGAAGTGGGAGCCTTCAGTGGGCTGACCAATCTCAATACACTGGAACTATTTGATAACAGGTTGACAGTGGTGCCAAGTGGGGCATTTGAGTATCTGTCCAAGCTGCGAGAGCTGTGGCTGAGGAATAACCCCATTGAAAGCATCCCATCGTACGCATTTAACAGAGTGCCATCTCTAATGAGATTGGATCTGGGTGAACTGAGGAAACTGGAGTACATTTCAGATGGGGCCTTTGAGGGTCTAGTCAACCTCAAATACCTCAACCTGGGGATGTGCAACATTCGAGGGGAGATGCCCAACCTGACGCCTCTGGTTGGGCTGGAGGAGCTGGAAATCTCAGAGAACCTCTTTCCTGAGATCAAACCAGGTTCATTTAGAGGACTGTCTTCACTCAAAAAGTTATGGATCATGAACTCTCAAATAGGGCTAATCGAGCGAAACGCATTTGATGACCTGGCCTCATTGGTGGAACTGAATTTGGCCCATAACAATCTAAGCTCACTGCCCCATGATCTCTTTACCCCACTGAAGTACCTGGTGGAACTTCACCTCCACCATAACCCCTGGAACTGCGGCTGTGACTCACTCTGGCTAGCACGTTGGCTACGCGAGTATATACCTACCAACTCGACATGCTGTGGGCGTTGTCACTCCCCTGCACACATGAGAGGCCGCCAGTTGGTTGAGCTGGACAGGGGTGACACCGGGGCAATGCAGTGCTCTGCCCCATTCATTGCTGATGCCCCGAGAGATCTGAATATTTCTGCTGAACGTGTGGCAGAATTGCGATGTCGAACAGCGGCAATGTCTGGCGTGCGATGGCTCCTACCAAACGGGACTGTACTAACTCATGCGTCAAGCCACCCACGGATAACCGTGCTAAATGATGGGACTCTTAACTTTTCAAATGTGCTAGCAGCTGACACGGGTATGTATACCTGCATGGTGTCCAACGCAGCCGGAAATTCCAACGCTTCAGCCTATTTAAATGTGAGTGCGGCTGAACTCAACACGTCTAACCTCAGTTACTTCACCACAGTCACAGTGGAGGTACTGAACCCCACATCTGAAATGCCCAAGCCTAAAACCACCACAACCACAGGCAGCGCCAGCACCACTACCACGGCCTCGCCATCCGTCTTTCAGCCGGTTTTTATCTCAACGCCTACAGTCCTGCTCCAAAGCACTGACACTCCCCCAAGTCCCCCATCTGTTGTACCTGGCTCAAAAGTGACAACAGGAAAGCCCCCCAACCCAGCCAGTACCAGTCTGGATGAGGTGATGAAGACAACAAAAATCATTATAGGTTGTTTTGTGGCAGTGACCTTGCTAGCAGCAATCATGCTAATTGTATTTTATAAACTACGAAAACGGCATCAGCAAAGGAGCACGGGGGATGCAGCCAGATCTGTGGAAATTATTCCGGTAGATGAGGAATTGCCACCACCAGCATCTGCTGCCAATATAGGGGAGGGGGCACGGACTCTCCCAGAGATAAGGGATCATAACAGTCTCTACAACACCCACAAATCTGACTACAGCTACAAACCAAAACTAGAATACAGTACCCATAAGCCCAAGCAAGATTTCAGCATCCACAAACACAAGTCAGACTTAAACACCTACAAACCTAAAACAGACTATATGTACCAACCTACTCTGGAATACAGATCTCCTAAACTGACGGACTATTCACACAAGTCATTGCCGGATTACCACATACACAAAAAACCTGAGCAGAGTCCCTACAAATCTGGATATAGTACTCACAAACCTGACTGCAAATCGCACACTGCTAAACCAGACTACAGTCCGTTTAAACAAGAGTATGGTGTTCCGAAATCGAAAACTGACTTCAATATGCCCAAACTCAAATCTGATTACAGCCCCTTCAAGACAGACTGTAGCCCTTTCAATCCTGACTACAGGGCTTTCAAGGCAGAGTACAGTCCCCTCAAAGCAGAATATGTCAGTTGTGAGTACAGCCCCCACAAGTCCAAAATGGATTACAGTCCTCACAAGGTGGACTACAACCCGCATAAGATCGACTACAGCACCCTGAAGCCCAAATACAACACTTACAAGCCACCAGGCCATGGCGCCAAATGGACAGGAAGTAACAGCATTGGAAATTCTCTGCCTCGAACCTTGTCCACTGCTATTCCTGAAGCCCTTGTCATAAAAAATCACACCAAGGAGAAAGTACAAGAGACTCAGATATAATTTGCCCCCATCAAATCAGAAACAGTCAAAATGACCCTCTCTCTCCATTTTAAGCCCACCCTCGCCCCAGCATAAAAACATGCAATAGAATGCACAAAAGAGAAAAAAGACAGGAACTACTTTTTTTTTTCTTTTTTCTTTTTTTTTTTTTTTTGTACAGAGTGCAATTCCTAAAGACTGATTCTTGTTGTACATGCTTATAAATAAATATATATGGAAAAACTGAAACTACCATGGGCTGGTAATAGAAAAGCAGATTATATTAAAAAAAATAATAAATTTAAACTATTTTCTAACTTATAACTCCTATTTAAAAAATGAGTTGTTTTAAGATGCTGTACTGGATTTAAGAAATGAGGGTAGTCTTGTTTAAAAGGGCATTCTGTGTGATTTCTAAATACTACAGAGAATGCAGTGAAAAATACAACAAACAAAAAAAAACATTTATACTGAGAAGTCTTTCTTTAAAAAACAGAAAAGAAAAAGGTCAATGTTGATCTTTGCAGGTTTATCTTGTAAAAGCACCATGAATTTGTACTGTGCCAAATGTTACAAATGCAATAAAAGGATTTTTGGAAGAAGAAAAAAAAAAAAAGAGAACCATTTAGATTTATTTTTCCTCTCTTGATGTACTGTTGCGATCAGCCAAATGCTTTAGACACTGCAGTAAGGCTCACTGCAGTTCTGCTTTAACCCTCAGAGTGCTGGGTGCCGCTCAAGTCTTAAAGGCTGGGCAGGGGCTGCTTTTCTTTCTTTTTCCTTTGTATGCTTGCCAGCACTAAAGTGGCTTAACTGAGCTTATATAATTTATTGGTGAATTGCTATCTGATGTCACCAGAAATTGCTGGTTTTAAAAAAAAAAAAAACTGCCTTAAGGTATTACCCAGATTCTGCCATTAGTGTCAGGTAAATATTATTGTGAAGTTGCTGTATGTTGTAATTTGGACAATTTCTGACGGCAGGCGTATCAAAAGACGTTAAACGAGACAGGTTTGCACACACAGAAAAGCTAGCCTGCCTTTAGAGTGGTCTGGTCAAAAAGGGTTGGTTGAGCAATTTGAAGGAAAAAAAAATGAGAATCCATTTATATTCAACCCATTATTTTATTTTGTATTACTAGAACTAGAACATGTGTATATGTTGATAAAGCATGAAATATATGAACATTTTGAGATGTCTGATAAAACAACATTTTTATTGCATCACTACTCATTTCCTACACGTTTATGAGCGAATACATTAGACATTGACATCACACAAATGGGTAGTGAGGCGTCACAAGTCAAGCAGCTTGTGTATGATCATAAGAGGTGCGTCATGACATATTGCACAGGCTCATAAGTTTTGACTGTGACGTGTGCAATACTGCGTACCTCTCACTTGTATGGCAAGGCTTGTTTGAATGTCAGAAAATGCTTTCTATCTTGGCTAATTGAAATGCAAAGACTTAGAAATAATAATAATTAGGCCATAAACTGATGGGCATATTAGAGGGTAATAAAATGTAATATATGTTTGCATTGCAGGGTATATTGGCTGAGTGCATGCAGGCTGTCTGGGAGATTAAAGCTGATTACATGATAATTGATCCAGCTCACATAGAAACACCCTTCAAAAAGTAGGGACATCTTTTCACAGTGAGACTCAGTACCCACTGTACACCTAAAAAAACATGCAAGCACACACACACACACACACACACAACAAAAAAAGATTGCTGCTTTAGGCTGTGCAGCGCCCCAGTTAAGACCGGCCTCACACTGTTTGTATCTGCCGTTTAAAAAAAAAAAAACAGAAAGTCAATGGGAGCAGTATTTCTGTATTCAATGTCTTTATGATTTTGACTGTTTGTCAAACGGGTGTAAGATGAGTTTACATCACAGGCCTTGATTTAGTGGTAGTTTGGGGAAATTGTTGGTAAGTGTACGAATAGGTAAAATAACGATATAGCTATCTTAACATAAATCTAGTATTCATTCGAACTTTAACTGATGCCACATTAAAATAACACCTGTGTCTCCACTTTCACACAGCGAATAAACAGAAATAGCCACAGATTTCTTAAGTTGAAGTGTAATTTCTGCACCACTTAGGGAATGAAATGGAGTCTCCCAAACAGTCTTGCTTTCTATCATTTGACCACAGTTATTAATCGAGTCCTATTGGACCACTAAAACATCTGCAAATTTATCAAAATGTATGAAAAGTATTATTTTTTTTTTAAGATCAATCACTACCTGGCTTTTAATACAAATATTAAGGAAGAGCATCATATTATCAGAATATATTTAACACTCACAGCTTATAACCCTTGTTCTGGTGTCTTCACATACAAAGCCGCTGTTGCTGCAATAACTTTAAAAACTGCAATTATAGCAGTGAGCTGCCGCTTACGCAGCTGAACGTCAAAGCTATAATTGCCAGTCTGGTTTTAATGGAGTATTGTACAGGACTGAAGTGGATCCTTGTGCAAGCAGCATATAAGAGCAGAGAAAGAATAAAGGAAGAGGGCACATTCTGCCGAAGGGTTTGAGAACCCTTCATGCTCTTCAGCCCACTAGTGAGAGAAAGTGACCCGCATTCACCAAACAAGGCTGCAGTGTGGCTCACGAGGCAGACATCTACAATAATATATCTGTTCAAACACAGAGAGGGAATAATAGAGAAGATACTATTAAGAAATGACCAGAGAAGTGGGGTGGGGGTTAGGTCAGCACAAACATTCAACATATCACTTACAAGGCAACACATTTTGGCTAAATATTGCATATAAAAACTTTTTGAAAGCATGTGAAACAAATAAGATCGAGATTTGAACAGCATTGTGCAGCAGTATGAAAGAGAAGGGTTTTAGAGTGAAAGTATGAGGCACGACTGCCAGCTACAGCCGAAGAGAGGAAGGTTACGGCTGTAATGACTGGGCTGTACCAGTGGAGGTGTAAAAGTAGGTAGGGGTATTATTAATAAACTACACATGGAATGTAGATAGTGGGGCGAGTGATGGACAACCCTGAAATGAGGTCAGAAACCTGGCTCATACCTTGCAGGGAGGGTATGACTTTATTATGGTGCTGTTGATGGTGAGAATATCTGCTGTATGTCTTCATTTCTTGTACTTAAAGGGGTCATTAGCAGTTGATTTCTGTCCCTCACACATAAAAGATGCGCTTTATTTATTAGGGGAATTAAAAGTGATAGACTGCTATACTGCCTAGGCTGCTCAAATGGCTGATATCAGGCCATTTTCTTTCGTTAACCAAGCTCTGCTTGGCTAAAAATGGGAATTGTAAAGAACTAAATATATTATTATAATAAAGACAATTATTTTTTAGAGACTGCAATCCAATAGTGATCATGCCTTTCAATAACTATTGATTATATATTTTTTTAAAAGAAAGAAAGAAAGAAAAAGTGGCTGTATTTCTTAACTTTTTTTTTTTAAATCTTGCAAGTCTACGTCCAACATAATAACAGTACATTTGAAGCTTTGAGTCATTAGTTTGGCTGGACTACTCTGATCATGCTAAATGGTATGGATTCACTAAAAATAATTGGTTCACAAGAGTCACTTGGGCGTAGATTCAATTGCAATGATGTTGTTTATGAAATGGAACAAGTTCACAATTTCCAACGCTATCCAAGCCAAAGTATTTATAGTGAACAGCAGTGATAGTTCCTATATCTATATATATATATATATATATATATATATAATCCAGGTTCTTTATAATTTTGGTTAAAATACATATAAGTTCCATTTCAAATAGATTTTTATCTAACTACACATTTCCTGGGAATCAAACTCATGACCTTGGTATTGCCAACATCCTCCTAGTTGAGCTACAGGAACATAACTGGCACAACTTCGGACAATCCGTGTGTATTTATAATCTGCCTCGCACATGCTAACTGCTTAGTCTGCTGTGAGAATTTGTATATCTCTTACATTATTTGCCAAAACAGCCCTTTTACAAAACCTAACAGAGCGTTTGTCATTGTCTGACCTTCTCATTGGCAGTCCCAGGAGTGTTCCTGAACAGATGTTAACTGGCTGCACTTCTGTCTAGGGCTCAGTTCTGGCCGAAAATAAAAGTAGAGGCTTTATGACGGCCACGGAGGGCCCCTAAATGAAAGACAGCACAGTTAATCACCGTTTTGTAAGGTTTGTGTTCTATCCGTATCCTCGTCCATAAAGGGGGCGAAAGGGGTCCAATTACCCATGAAGTAAACACAGGAAAGAGCAGTGCTGGGGTACCAAGTCACTCGTCATTAATTCAGATGCCACTGTCTGTGGTTAATGGCCGATGCACAAATTCTGTCTCACCATTTGTTAACCTCTGAGCTGGCATACTGATGCGACCTAGCACTTAAAGAGGAGGAAACACAAAGGCGTAGATGCTCTATGTCGTCAAACAGTCGCAAATCAAGTAACTCTTTGGATAAACAATACTCACATTGCATAAAGATAGTCATAAAATCATTATATGCGCCTGAAGACCAAAAACACAGAACAAGGGTTCTCAATAGACAAAGCAGGTAGTAAAACTGTCAGCATGCACAGACTAGCACATCCCTTGGTGAGTGTTTAAAGTAGAGATCTATGTGAGGTTTATAGGCCCCTCTCCATGGCACATTTGCATCTCTTCGGTGCCATTTCACATAACTCTGGTGTCATATGGGTTTTGGGAGCCTGTTCCATTTTAACTTCATGCAAATGGCAGCAGCGCGGGGAAGAACTGTGTCCCCCTCCATCCTCGACATGTTTAAAACACGACCCAGAGGGCATGTGCTTCAGATGCAGGATGCTGGGTCGAGCGCAAAACGACTCCATTTGGTGCACTTTGCACTTTTTTCCGATGTCTGACAAACAGCTCCCACGACTTCAAAAGGGAAAAATTAAACAACGTGGATGCCCAAGACGGCAGTTATCAAACCCCCTCTGATTCACTATGTCAAAGTGGCATAAGCACATGGCTTCCAGCAAAAAGAAAAGAGGTAGAGAGAAGGAAGGAGTAGAAAGTGAGAAAAGGGATGGGGGAAAAAAATGTGGGCCATTTGTATTGCTATCTGCGTTAATATTTTGTTGCAAAAGATCTGTTTAAAAACTAAAAAAAAAATGAGAATGCATTGAACGCATATTAACCAGTCTGGTGCATCATAGGATTTGTAGTTCTTTAAAAGTTATAATCTTATTTCTTTTATTTATCGTCACCATTTAGGAAGCTATTGAACTGTGCATAATTGCTTAAATGCAAACGCATTATTCAAGGTGATGGATTCAAATCAAATATATTAAGAAACAGTATGAACATTTATCCAACTCTCAGATGGTCTTATGAGAAGGCAGGCAGTCTCTAGTCTCTTTTTAATAGACCAACATAAATGCTTTTTGAAAAATAGAGTGAGACAACAAAATGAAAACGGACTCTAAATAAGATTGAGAAACACAAAGGAGTACTTCGCATCTTTGTAAAGTCTTATCAGCAAGGCTCTGTAAAAACACTATTTCAGATGGACAGGAAAACACAAAAACACACAGAACAATGTAAAATGGAGACTGATACCAACAGAGAAAGTGTTTATCAGGACAACATGCTGAGTGCAGCAAAACTCATTTTATGCTTCTGTCATTCAAAAGTCGAATCTTTTGAAAAAGTCAGGAGGACAATATTCAATCAACATCAGTGAACTAGGAGTCGAGACACATACTGCACATAGCAATGTCACATGACCTACAACCTCACACTGTCAAAAAAAAAGTATTAAAAAGCTACTTCAAAAGCCCAGTTTGTCACTGGGCTAGTACATTCTTAAGACTAACTTGCACTGTACCAACAGATTGTAAATCACCAGATTAGAGTATGCATGTCAATTTTCGTACATTCCACGACCCAACAAGTGAACCAATGGCAACAGATGCGGACAGGGGTAACATACTGATCCTTCAAAACGTTTATTGCCATCGGTTGAGGTCTGTCAGTGCCGTGTGGATTAGAAAAAGACAACTTTGTACTTTATCTTTCCTAAAAGGTGTCTATTAGTATTAGGATTGGGTATCGAAAATCGAGTATCGATCGGAACCGGGACTAACTTTTCGTTTTTTCCGGAATCGTTCAAAAGTTAAAATTTCAATTCCTAGTTTCGATATTCACAGTCCGCCGAGCGGAAGAAGAAACCGCTGAACAACACCAACGAAGAAGCGTCTACCGGAAGTGTTGGCATAACCGCGCGAGTCGAACATGAGTAGCTTACGTCAGCGGTCCAAAGTGTGGCTTCACTTTTCTAAAAATTAACGAAATCTCGGCAAAATTTGTGACAAGTATTTGTGACAGAAGGAGTATTTCCTTCAGAAAGACCGTTGGTTAGCAAGGTTAGCTAAACTTTTTTGACCCTGCCTCTTAAAAGAATCGAAATCGAGAATCGTTAGGAACCGGAATCGAAACAAGGAATCGGAATCAGAATCGTTCAAATTCAAACGATACCCAACCCTAATTAGTATTGTACTTTAGAGTAGAAATATGTAACTTTAAGGTAAAACTATGAACCTGTTATAGGTAAATGCGTTTAACCCCCATGCAGAGACAAGTTGCTATTAGTGTTGCCAAAATCGATATTTCGATAATTCGATAAATAACGATACTAAAATATGTGAACAAAACCAATACTAATTTCCCAAAGTATCGATACTAGCTGAGCGATCACATTAACTTCTCTTCAAAGGTGCGTTGACAAACACCACACGTGACGCGCTCGTTTCATTCACTCTGGTTAAATAGCAAATGTGAAGTGAATGGAAAGATGGCGAGGGCGGTATTTTTTCCTGTGGTATCAAAAATGGTATCGAATATCGATATTTTTCAAGGTATCGTATCAAAGTTAGAAATTCTAGTATCGCGTCAACACTAGTTGCTTTACCGCTAAAAGGTCTTCTTTTTTTACCTAAGAATCGGAAATCTCAATGTGTTGTAGAAATATAATAGTTATGCATTTGCTGTGTTCTGCAGGGCTTTTTTGTGATGCAAGTGAAATTCATATAAATCTAAATATAAGATTGTATAGTTTATTTGATGTTATTTAATCTTTCATTTGGAGATTTTGGTTAGGCCCACTAAGTTCTGCTTTATGCTTATTTGCCAAAGAGAAAAAAAGCTCCCTGTAGTGCTTTTGTTAGTCTCTTTGCCTAAAGCTGTGAGAATGGGCTTCCTCTGGCAATCCAACAGGGAAAATGGGAGACATAGGCTGATGCAAGGATGCACCAGATGTCTCTAAAAGTTCAGAAAGGAAATGTATAGTACATAACGATAAAAGTGTCAAAATCATTAAAAAAAACACACCGTCTTTGAGGGGAAAAAAAAACAAAACATGTCACTAACAGGGCTGTACGGTATGCATTCAAGTACTAGTTTTGTTTACATTCACCTGTGACATGCTAATTAACTGAAAGTGCACCAAAGTAAGAGGTACGCTGACACGTGCCACGTCTCTGAAGCGGGTCGTATTTCAGAACGCTCTGAAAGGCACATGCTCTAATCAGCATGCATTGCCCTGAAGGAAGCGGCACACAAACGCAGCCAGGCCAGCCTGACATTTCCTGGCTGATGGAGGTTAGCACCTGCTAAATCAGCTCAGGTGACAGCACACCGAGCAGCAGCAGCTTCATTTCTAGATGCGAGCACTGATGCCAAAAGAGTGCTGGATACATAGCGCTGGAGTAGATTAATACAGCTGTAAATCTAAGCCAGCATCCCAGAGGCTTCTGGGAAATGAAAGAGATGCACTTGATGCACAGGCTACGCCAGAAAGAGGTCATGCTTAAACTATTTTCCATTTTAAGACAGCAAAACTCTGTAAGTACATAAACTTGGAGTAGCTCAAATCCCACGCTACTCCCGTTGAACATAAACATCAAGAGCTTAGGCCCCAGGCCCACGGCGCAAGACGCGTCCGGTGCCAGGTTACGCGTGGCACGCTGGCAGATGGCGCAAAAACCTCGGATATCGTCGGGCACCTCGCTGGCATGCAGCAGGGGTGAATCGTGCAGCCCGGCACATGGCTCACCTCCCAATTGTGCTGGCAGAGTCCATGCTAACTTGTCTAAATCATGACAAACAAAGCCATTAGTTGGAAGTTCAGAAAAGACAAAGCCACAGAGGCAAATGTACCTGTGGGAAGGACGGGAAGCTAACTGCATCACTTTTAAAGAGGTGGAAAAACACAGGATGGCCAAATTCAAGCCACATTCTCGCACTACAATGTGTTCAAGAAAAGCAACGGCGTTCCTCTGGCCAAACGCTATACCTAGCAAGCATCTTGCTGTCAATGCGCGCTCCGCAGTTAAGACGGCTTTCTCTGAACCTCCCCGCTCAGGCGTGAAAAAGCTCCATTTCAGAGTTCTGGCTGGCGGAGCCACAAATGCACATGCTCCTAATGCTCTCATTAGTGTAATTGAGCAAAAATGTCAGCATAGCTGCAGCTATTTCCATTTTCTTTTTTAAGTTGTGCAGAACTCATTTATAGGCGCGGACTGGAACACAAATGATGAGAAAACTCTCAGAAGCGCGAATGTTTTTTTTTTGTTTTTTTTTTGCGAACGCATTTGTGCGAAACCTGTGTTCTTTGTAAAGCACTTTAAGAGGCAGATGCTTTCGTCATTAATACTTGTATTATCGCACACGCAACAGTGCTAACAGACTTGTCCAAACTATTTGGATTGGATTAACAACCGCTATGATCTAGACCATATGGTATGTCTTTTTTGCCAATTACCCTTTATAGCTTTGCCTTTTGCACCATCAGTCAATAGTGCTGCTTGAAGTTTATGGCTGCAAGTATCAAAAAGTAATGTGTAATGTTAGGTCAACCATCTTGTTAATGTGACTTCGCACAGCTCTTGTTCTGCCTAAAGCGAGAGCTATGAGACCATTACGGGCTCTGATACACACGTATACAGGACAAAAGTAATGAAACAATAGCCTGTGACGTACTTACAGATCGCATTGCAATAACAAAGCCACACTGACCCAGACACTTCACAACAAATACAAACACACTCCCATGAGCTATTAAATACGAGATTTTGCTGACTACCTTATGATACGTCGCAATCCAAAACACACTGCATCACAATATCTATCATAATTCTATTACGATCGTTTCTACTGACTTCAAAACTATTACTTATTGTGTTGTATTATAATGTAATCAAATCTAAAATAGCATTATGCATCAGCTCATTTAATGCAAAATGTCATGAATATCTCATATCAGAAAAGTTATAAAAACAGTTATGATTCCACTGATTTAACAACTATTTCCGATTATATTAGTGAAATCTATTATAATTTCTAATAAAATATACAATTTTAAAATAACATAATACAATATAACTCATATCTCAAGACAAAAAAGAAATTATCTAAAAAAAAAATGCTAAAACAAAACTATTAAGATTGTTTTACATAATGGTTCAATTCAATGTTTGTGTGGTAGATAATAGTCATGTCCTCAATATTATAATATCAAGAAGCTACCATAGATGAATCTGCAAATTTGAAAAATCGATTTGCATTATAGCCTGAGGCAAGACACTTTCACCACTTCCACGCCTGCAGACATAGGATAGTCATCCTGATCGATTATTTTGTTCGTCTAATCATGTATTATTTATGTGCAAGTATGTAGCCCCTACCAAACTCAGTAATCGGTATACTTTCATGTCTTGAGCTTGCGCGAGCTGAGTGTGTTTAGCGCCTTCAAAAGAAAGCAATGCAGTCTACACTGGATGTAGCGAGGTGCGAAACTACACAACACATTACCAACAGTAAACTGATCGCCCGCGCGCTCGGTTTCTGACGCACTTCACATTTGGTTTTACTTGCTGCTTCAGCCATGACAACATACAGCGGTTAAAAAAAAAACAAAAAAAAAAGCTCAATGGGCTCTTGCGTTGGAATTTGAGGAAGTGGGGGAAGTGACGTATGCCGTAAAGCAGTCGAATTTTGTAGTTCTTTTTGTGCTCGGGTTCCTACCCGCTCCCCGAAGTTACAGAGTGCGAGTAAAAGCGATACGGACCACGTCAGGCTATGGCAGACCGGTCATTCAACCTATTGTAAGTCGATGTACCATCTCAAAGGTTTTGGAAAAATATTATAAAGGTTGAAAAAAACGACAGTAATGCTTTAAATATTATATTTTATAATCAGCATCAACTCTTTATACAGCGTATGCATACTTGGATATTGAACAAAATAAAAACAACAACAACCCGTCAAACATAATAAATAGATGTTCTGGATTGCATTGACACTTAATTGAATTTCAGGGACATCATCAATGTTTTTGGCTGTGAACTTCAGCTAATTTCGGACCCTGAATAAAGCGATAAATCAAGCTTTTCTTTCTGCACTATTAGGGGAAAATTCAACCCTATTTGAAGCTCTATAGATGGATTCTGTCCTGATTGCCCTTCCCCTCGAGCCGTGTGGGGTGGGGGAACGCTGACATAGCGGGGAAGATTAGGCCCTCTCCTCTGGGCTGTCGGGGTGTCCTGTCTGCCAGAAGAGGTCAGGCATTGTGCTGGAGTAAGCTACTGCAGGATTACACACTCAGAGCTGATTCCTGAGGATAGAACAGCCCTGGGGCCCCACAGCAGGGACTAGAACTTCACATACACACCTGAAACGCGACACACACTTGCTTCGTTTTGTACACACTCTAATTAGCAAGAAAAGTTGGAATGCCCATAAGCGAACACACACAGGGAGTTAAGAGACCGCCGGAATGAAGGAGAGGAAAAGGGATGGGAGACTGGATCAAAGGAGAGGAGGAGGAGGAGAAGGAGATGCAGAGTGAAACGAGGAGAGAATGCAATGGTGTTGATCAAACACGCGGGAAGGGAAGAGGAAGGCTGGCTTGAGGAAATCTGTGTGCACGCATGTGTGTGTGTGTATGACAGCTGTCGAGTGTGAATGGGCCAAAGGCGAGACCAGGGACGAGGCTCCCATGGTAACCTGATTGCCATGGGAATCATTCAATCCAGTGCTACAATCTGCTAATAAAACACTGGCAGTTTGTCACAAACACATTTACACACATAAAACAAACATTAGCCCAATAGCTCCTTAATGGATAATGGCCCTTCACGCACAGCAGCACCTTTCAGAAAGGCATAATGTCTCAAATCTCCTCAAAACGAGGAGAGATCACCGCAGGTTTTCATACTCAACCACTGAAAAAAGCCCCCATCAAACTACAATAACGTGGCTCGATATCATTGATTAAAAGATTACGCTTGCGCCGCATGAGCGCGAGCCACTGAAACTGAGAAAGACCATGAGAGAGTGGACGGAAATGGTGAGGAGCGCTACATCAACGCGTCTGTGATGTTTAATTCCCTCAGCAATTACAACAATTATCACTCCGTTCGGTCATTCCATCTGAGGCTCGAGCGATGGACTGTCTTGATAGAACCAGAAGAGTGAGGGACTGAACAATAAAGCTGTCCTGAGTGTGTGTTTATGTGGTCGAGTGTTTGACCCGGCTCGGTAAAGCCATGTCGTAAAGCAGCTGAGAACAGCGGGCACACAACATGGCTGCCTGGATTAAAGCACTGAATCAGTTTAGCAGCCTTATAAAACAGGTACGCATACTTGTATGACCCGCTACAGGGTCATGGGGTGAAGACAGGAGTATAAATGAGGACTAACTAAATCTCTTTCCTTCTCAAGGCCACTTCAGGAACTTGCTGAAAGCCGGAGGTCGGAAAGAGGTAAAAAAAAAGACAATGGATGTGATACAAAACCTACTGAGCTGCCAATCTAGACAGCAAATTTTGGTTTCGAAAAATGCTTTTAAGAACATTGTTCAAACACTTGGGGTCCTTGAGTTTTTGTTTGTGTATTTTTTTATATTAATAATTCCATTCAGCAGGACGCATAACATTGACTTTCACAAAGGATTCCTATTTCAAATAAATACTGTTCTTTTCAACTTTATATTCAAAGAATCATGGGTAAAAAAAAACATCATGGTTTCACAGAAAAAAAGCTAGAGAAGTATTTTGAGCTCCAAATCAGCATATTAGACTGATAGTCTTGGCTGTGGAAAATTCCACTGTCATCACATGATGCCATACATAAAAATATGATACATATATATGAAAATATGATCCCTGATGCTTCAATGTTTTGCAGTACTGTTGAAACCTTGTATGAAATAAATGAATTGCCATATAAATGAAGAAAAAAACACTCTTACTAGGTGAAATGAGCCCTGAGACAGGAAGTTTAAGGGAAAATGGTATTTAGGTCATGGTGACATTACTGGGGTAAAGACAGACAAGCAATGAAAAACGGATCACAATGAAAGGTGTACCCATGGCCTCTTTAATAGAAAAAAGACAAAAGGTGTGTGTGTGTGTGTGTGTGTGTGTGTGTGTGTGTGTGTGTGTGTGTGTGTGTGTGTGTGCGAGAGAGAGTGTTAGAGTATATGGAGTGGGGTTCTCTTGGAAGGGCATCTCCTCTGTTTGGAAGGACACAGAGGGATTTGACTGCTGGCACATGGAATTGCTAAAGGAGAAAAGAGGACAGGTCTACACACAGACACTGGAGTTTTACTGAACACTGATGCTCAGTACTGTAACAGTGATTAAAACTAATCTTTAAAGTCTATATGAAATCAGAAATTACATTTTTTTAGCATAGCCGACAGTCAAATAGGTTTTTAGGCATTGTTTTTGGCTACTGTTATAGGTAAAGTATTATTTTTAAAGGCGAATTCACACCACATTGACACTCACAGACCAACGTCGACAGTCATCAGATTACAGTATGTCACTTCTCAGACATCCTAACACTGATTCAGCATGTTCAATCAGCAAAAACAACTTCCAACAGATGCTAACAGACTCAGACAGATGTAACGCACTGATCTGACAAAAAAAGACAAAGTGTGGTAAATTTATGCCACTAGAAAAGGATAGCTCATCCAAAAATTCAAGTTCAGTCATTCTTTACTAAACCTGTACGGCGTTCTTTCTTTTACGGACCACAAAAGGAGAAAATTAAAGAAAAAATTGCTTGTGTTCATCCGTATAATGGATTAAAAAAAATATCACAAAATGATCCAACACGACTCATGCCATATTTTCCTAGTGTTCCGAGGGCATATGATAGGGATTAGTAAAAAAAAAAAAAAAAAAAAGGTATTTTTTTTTTTATTATTCAGCAAAAATCCTGATCTTGGCCATTGATCATTATAAGGACAAGTGCAAGAGGGACAGATTTTTTTTTCTCCTTTTGTGGACTGATAAAAGGGCATACTGCAATAGAAAAAAAAAATAAACATTGTATAAAAGAACATCTGAACTGAATTTCATTCAGTGTTGAATGCAATTAAGTTTATGGCAATACAAAAAAAATACATATTTAATGTATCAGGGTACATGATCTTGACCTTCACCCCCTCAAAAAGCATCCTCAAGTGATTTAATTTTTCATATGTTCCATAATAAAAAAAAAATATCCCACTGGATAAATAGCATCTACTGTACATAGTTTTCCTCTTTCAGCCAGAAGTCGAAAGCAAAATGCTTTTGTGAATGTGGCAAATATGTCAATATAATTTCTGCACAAAAATCTGCTAGGTATGCAATGGACTGTGCCAAATATAAAAAAATATATATATACAAAGCGTAAGTACAATAGATCCAATTCTAATCCCTTTCAGCAAACATGCACTTAAAAGCAACAACCACTTGCATTCAAAGGCAGGGAACCTTCCTGTTAGAGATCTTGTGATGGAGGAACACACTACATCGAGATCGATTCCACCCTGCATCTTTATCCAGGACAACGTTGAGTGTTTCCTTTTGCAACAGGGGCCTTTGCGAAAGCCACCAGTGTCTCATTTGCATGGCCAGCAGCCTTAGGACACGGCTCCCTCCATGGAAGAGGTAATGACAGCATTTTAATTTGCTTCTATTTTAGCAGGAAAAAAAATAGCTGGGAGGCTAATTGTGTGCACACTGCGTTGAGTTTAGGCTCAGTGGAGGTCTGTGTGCCCTCTGCAGGAAACATTCACCTCATCTCACACTGCCATGAGCACTGCGATGAAACTGCATTTCCAGATCATGGAGCACACTAACGCAGGAACACGGGAAGAGCATACAATCAGACAAGTATCCATCCCAAACACATACCAAAAGATCCAGAATCTACAATAATTCATGAGAGGATCTACTGGTCCAAAATACATGGGATCAATCAATATTGGTTTGCCCACATTGACTCCCATTATGAGCAAACTCTTGCAGAAAGCTCTGTAGATTCTTAAATATTTGTATAATTTAATAATTTGGCAAATTTGCTTTACAATTGTGGTACTCCGCTTAACACTATTAAAACATTTAAACGATTACTAAACGTAAACCCTAATAAATATTACAAAAACTGAAAATTAAACAAAAATAAGAATATAAACAGTAGTTAAAAACATTGCTGCAAAACACATCAAAAACATGTAATTTACATAATTTGATAAATAGACAGGAAAAAAAATCCAAGCTTCAAGAAAAAGTGAGAAATGGCGAGAAATGAAGACTACACTTTATTATTAGAGTTCTCATTTCAAAAAGCAACAAAATGTCACCCTCACAAGGGGGTCAGAGAGAGAGAGAGAGAGAGAGAGACTTTCACACAGCATAGAGCCAAGAATGATTCCATCTCTTCATTTCAGTCAGTCTCTCTCTGTTTCTCTATCCAGTCACTTAGCAACAAACTAGCAACTTGAAAAACCCTGCAAGCTCCCCATACAGTGAACACTGAGCGAGTGGATGAACAGACAAACAAAAGCAAGAAAAAGAAATGAGGGGAAGGGTGGGCAAAGGAACGATTGAACAAAATAGGCACTTAAAATGGTGAGAGTTCATTCACACCAGAGAGAAGTTCTGACAAACTCCCAGACTGTGGATTTAAGAAAGTACAAGGAACACATGAGGGTTAGAAACACAAAAAGATTGTTATTCACAGAATAAAAGCTTTAATGAAAAAAAAGGAGAGAGTTTAACCGAAAGATTGGAAGAGAGCAGACAGAACGAGTACAGATTGAAGCAGATATCGGACTGAACTGAACTGGAGAGAGCACAATGTTCACTGTTACAAAAAGTAAAACCAAAGCAATAAACTCAAATCCTAATGCTCTACAAAAATGTCAGACAATGTTCAGAACTTACAGAAAAAGACTAAACATTGTACAGTAAAAACCTGCTACCTGATTAACTTGCAATATAAAGTTTAAAAAAAAAAGTCAATTATGAATTAATTTACTGTAAACTACTATCAAATGTCCTTTTACTTAGTCACTCACAATTGTACTTTCTTACATCAAATTCAATTACAATTTATGTACATTTTGTTTTTCCAATTTGATTATCGGTAAATGTTACGGTGGTTTGCATTACGTTTTGTGTTATTTATTTTTTTATTGCATTTAGTATGCGATACCCTGATTATGTTTTGCATTATGAGCATTATTATAGTATTACAGTTTTTTATGGTAAATTTCTGGCAACCACAACTACCTATTTTTACAGTGAACCAATATATTTCCATACTAAAATTCCCCAATTCGGTTTCATCCATATGACAAAGTATTAGTTAAAAAAAAAAATAATTCTGCCTTTATTTGCCAACTCTAATACCATTCCAAACCTGTACGACTTTGAATAGGAACTTTGAATCATGTCACCTGTACTGTTGAGTAATGTACACGAGAATGAGTAAAGAAATGTCAGAATAATAATATAATAATTTAAAAAAAAGCAACAGAACGTTTAATGTGCAGAAATACTGAAAACCTTTCAATATTTGCTTTTAAAACGACCTTTTAAAAATCGACTCTACCCAGAAATCTTTCAGAGGACTGAAATCAATTTCGACAGCTGCATTTATTAATCTAAAAATAACAATGCGCCTTTACAAAAGACTTTGTAAGACCTTGCTGGAAAAAAAGATGAGAAATCAAATATTGGAACCAAATTTATACAAACAGAGGCAAATCTCATGAACTCTGTTTGTCCTGCTGTCGAGATTTTAAGTATTAATATGCTGGAACTGAGCAAAAATCTGAAAATCCCATGACCGCCGTGCTTCAAATATGTATGAATGTCCGCCTTCGGTTGAAACAAGAGGCCACTGGCAGAGTTTATGACGCGTTGCAGTTTGAGCATGTGTGTGGCGAGGAGAAATCTCTAATGTGACTACCACAGCAGCTCTCCCAGAGGAGCTCAGCCGCCCAGAGTGTGTCCTGCCTGTCAAACACACCATTAATTATTCAGCGAGAGAGAGAAAGAGAGAGGGAGATTGTGGGCAACACTGATCACCAACACAGAACAAATGAGAGAGAGAGAGAGTGAGAGATGGAAACAGAGATAATCTTAAGTAATGATGTTGAGATGTGTGGCTTATGTAATGGCAGAACTCCATGGCGATGCTCACCGTGCAAAACTCGCCAACACTGTGGGTTGAATGGGTGGTTGCCAGAGTGTTGCTTTGCGGTTGCTAACAGCCACAAGTCAAAGGGATCCACATCAACGCCTTTTTTTTGGGGGGGGGGTAGGGTTGCACCAGCCGTTTGTCAAGCCTTAATATAATTAGGATGAGAAGTTTTCACTAAGGGCAACATTATTTCCAAAGTACTGAACAAATGGTGCAAAGCAAGAAGGCTGAAAGCTATCTTTATTGATTCAGTAAGCAACCTTCAAATTTGTGAACCATTTCAGTTCATCTGGTTAGTTAAAACTTTCAATTATTAACAATTAAAATAATAATAGATATTGTAGACTAATAAAGATGGAGAATGGGAGAGTTGTGTGCAGTCAAAATAAAAGTCCAGTTTACAATACATCGACCAAATAGAAAAACTTCTCGGTCGATAATTAAAAACACCAAATATGGGCCGACCACTAACATGCATTCATAAACATAAGTGGTAAAGATAGTAAGCCAACTCAAAAACTATATGGAGGTGCGAGACAAAATACAGACAGAGAAATACTCAGACACTACGGGTGTGTGTGTGTTAGACGTAGAGATTTTGAACAAAAAGGTCATTTGTTGAGTTTGGACTATCTGTGAGAGGCAGCTGGGGTGGCGCGCACACACACACACACACACACACACACACGAGTATGAGTCATGACTGTGTCCGAGCATCTCTCTCTCTCTCTCTTTCCAAGCTGCCATGCTTGAGTTTCTGCATGTGCTGCCATCAACGGTGTTCGTTTCCCTCACTTTACTGCATGAACGCACACACATACACACACACAATCGCCTCTGCCCTCCTCCGCTAAAGCAAGAAATGAGACTGAGGGAGAGAAAGATAAACAAGATCTATTATCTCTCATCAAGTTCAACCTAATTTCGGACAAAGTGTATCCATACGTGTGTGTCCTACACACAGCATGACACACTAAAGCACTCAGCACATGGGAACACAGTCCTGAGCCTCTGATTGGCCTAGTATTTTTTTTTTACAGTGCCCAATCACTGATCATGTGTTAAACAGTTATCCATAACAATAAAATCTTTTCAAATATGTAGTGGGCATAAAGAGAAAGGAACTGGATGGATGCTAAACCAAAAGATTAGATTATTCATAAATCAATATGCCTGGAATCCACAACAAAACAACTTCGCATTACATAACACTTTAGTTAAAAACTATATTCTGGGGCATGAAGAGTACAGCAAAATTTCTAGCAGTTAAAGGGATACTCCACTTTTTTTGGAAATAGGCTCATTTTACAACTCCCTCAGAGTTGCCTTTTACCAATTTTCGAATCCATTCAGCCGATTTTCTGATATTTAGAAGAATATCAGTAACCCAAAAAAGTGGAGTATCCCTGTAACACTGACACCATTGCACAATATATATATATATATATATATATATTGTCATACCACTATTAGCCCTATAAAGTCTGTCAAGTCATGTTGGGTTCACAGGCCAGGTAACAGGACACTATGTTTGGCTCATTTGCTGACTTTTAAAGATTAATACATACAAATTTGATCAATCAATTTATTAATTTGACTATCAAAGCACAGACATTCACAGATGCGTTCGCTCTTTCTGTAGCAGCTTGCTGTGTGTGCTTTAAGAAATCTTAAGCCTACAGTCTTAATTCCACTTGGTGGAAACCTCAAAAGCAAGGAGGTGTGTGTGGAAGAAACATGCAGCTTCTCATGCCAGTTTAATTACGTGCTTCAGATCATGAGATTAGACCCAGATTGAGAGGAACAACTTATGGGATACAGCTAAAAAGTGGGCAATACAAACAACAGCCTTCCACGGGAAAAAAACAAATGCATTATGGCGAACAGGACAAAAAAAATGTGTTTTTGCACTGCGCATATTAGTCAATTTTGGTATGTGGATAAAAAGTTGATTTTTTTATTACTTGGCAACCAATTCATTAAGGAATTCAAACTTTTTTTTCTTTTTTCAAGAATGATTAAATTTGACTCTTTATGAAAAAATCTATTTTATACTTTCATGTTGTTGCATAATTCATACTTTTTTGTGAACCAAATAATGCTATATATTTTATCTATATAAAAAATATAGAGAATGCATTTGGCAAAAAAAGTTATTTTAATCTAATCACATTTCAGAAAAACAGAAAATGTATTCCCCATATAAACTAAAAATAACTTGAAAGACTTATATTTAGTGTAACAAAAAAATCTATTTATGAAACTTAAAAAAATCTTATAGGAAATGCATATTCCATGACCTTCCCATTTTTGGATATATACAAACAAATCTTACATTTAATATATCATAAACCTTTTATAATGATTCCGTTGTAGAAATCGTTATTTGAGTGGGAAATTTTAAAACGTGTCCAGAATCAGAAGTCATGGACATTTATATTATATATGTTCTTATGAAAACTTTTCTCTTAATAATAATAATGTACAGCAGCCATTTAAACTGCAATTAGTCATTTAAGGGTGATTGTCTAAATGGAAAAAAACAAACAAAAGAGTTTTCTCGCTTATGAAATATTTCTAAGCTGAGCAAAACTAGAAACTAGAAAAACCATCATTAATTCATTATATTTAATTTATATTTAAATTCTAACCCTTCTAAAAAAAAAAAACATTATTTTTCTATGAGCCCAGAAACATGTAATCTTAAAACAAGAAAATATAAATCTACTGGCGGTCTGACACACACAATGCGTCAACACACATCACACTTTAAGTGGATCATGGCCCACTCTTTTCCTCAAGAACTTTCATTTCCTATAACAGCCAAGGCTTAGTTTCACTGTGGGTGACAGAGTTCATTAGGAGGGAGTCCATCTTTTTTGAGATGAGACTTCCTGTCTCTTTTGTAATTTTCCCTGTGTCCAGTCTCTCTGTAAAGTGCAGGTTAAAAGTTAGGCTCTTAAAAAAGCTCCTCATTAGGCCTGACTACATCGCCAACCTCATTCACACAACATTAATGGAAACAGCACCCGCACAGCGTCAAGCACCCTGAGGAAAAGGTAAGAATAGTGTGCAGGCAAGTGATTTTCCTCATTAAGTGTCTGAACCCTCATATCTGTGCTTCTGGAAATGTAATTCCTGTGACCATTATTCATAAAGTAACTGAAACGGATAGCCAGCATCTCTGAATAAAGCACAAAAACAGCAAGTTGTGAAGTGAAGACAGCAGTAAGGAGACAGGCCAAGAAAAGAATAGACAGATAGTCGTCACAAAGTGACCGACGAGACCAGACATCACAGGCACTGTCAAACCAACTATAGAAATGTGAAGTCTAGAAACAGCTTGTGAAGACCAAAGCGACAGAAACAGACTGTAAATGACAGGAGGCCTTACCTCTCTCTGAAGAACCAGCTCTTTGGTGAACAGCATGGCTTCATCACTGTACGGTTCTGCCACCTGCATCCCACCTGGCATGTTTCGAGACCCTCGGGGACACTCAATACCTGCACACAAAAACACAGAGTGAGGGTGGGTTGTCTCTTTGCAGAGTGTTAGTAAAGAATCAGTTGAAAATACTGGCTTTAATTGATCATTTGTGCAACAAACAAAACTATTTCCATAACTACCCCAATAAGAAAATAAGGCTGATATATTAAAGCAGATAATAAAAGTTATTATTTCTTCCAGCTGAGACACTGTTCACCATGATGGTTTTGAATTGCTAGAAATATAATGGAAATCATTTAAAAAAAGGAAGATACAACATGGAGCGCAATTCTGTCATAAAGGCTGCATAAAATTATTACGAGTACATCATTATAATTGTGTGCTGGGGACATGGCAGTAGACCCGCTTGGACAAAAACAATAAGATATTGTTGTCCATTTATCGAACTTCCATGTTTCTTATATAGTAATTATATACTATGGACCAATGTACTAATGCTCAGACACACTCGGTCTCTCTATAAAATTTCCATTCATTTGTCTAAACAAAACAGTCTCTGATATTTCCACTTTTGCCGACATAGACTTTCTTCTTTGCCTAAACTCTGGCCAATTTACCTCCAGGAATTATTACACATCTGGCTGTCTTTGTGATCTTTTAACGACGGATTGAAGAGGTGTGGATAGCGACGGACTTCTTCATTCTACACACACACACAGCCTCTCTTCAAATTGGACGTCCATTTTTTTCCAGCGCTTGACAAAAGCGTGACAGCAAAAGTGGACGTCCACAAGGAGCCTCTGCGCACACCCTCCGATGACGATTTTTACGTCACTTGGACCCTAGCGGACTCTCGCACGCAGAACATATACCACAAGCTTAATGTAGATCATAAACCACAGGTAAATGAACGCAACAGCACCTCTCACTACATTAGTAAAATCGAACTATGGTATTTTATAATGGTTTTAGTCTAAACGCATTTAATACAAATACAAATTTACAACAAAAAAATAATAAAGGTTACTAATTATGTTTAATATATTAAACAAACACCGTTAATGTCTTCATTAAAATAATAAATAATGAATATCCCGCATTTCTGCCACAATAACATGATTCCAGTTAATGTTACTACACTAAAACCATGGGAAATGCAGGTGATTTGGGAACTGAAAAGACTTTAACAGGATCATAGCGGCTTATTGTTTCTCCTGTTTTCCGCATCAGTGTTGCTGAGAATGTCAGCACAAATTCATCAGCATTATCCTAGTTTAAATCACAGAGAAATTACTGGTTTGTATCAGAGAACTGCACAAAACTCAAACACTCACTGGATACGACAGTGCTGTTTAGTGGTCACATGATCGAGACCAATCAGTTAACATTTGCACGTTTGGGCCAAGCTGATAAATGGTTCAACCGAGTAGCATGAGGCGCCACGTATGATTTAAATCAATGCATACATAACACACGTGCATATACATGTATACCATTGGATGTTCAAAATCCATATATGAAATACATGTGAACACTAATATGAAATCCATTCCAATACATATTACTTTAGTATTAATGTGTATTTCATATATGCATTTTGAACATCCAATAGTATATGCGAGTCATTTATAGGTGTATATGGACGTGTGTTATGCATGTATGTACTGATTTAAATCCTATGTGGCGCCTCATAGAGTAGCGCTGTTTTTCGTTTCTCTTTTGCCACGTTTGTCATTTAATGCGTCTCATACACAACACAAATGCAGAACTTATCAGATAGGCAAATTGGCAGTTGCACAAGTGAGAGTTCTAACAAAATTTAGTTGCAAAAGGAAAAAAAGGTTGCAAAACGCCCTGTAGTACAAAAGGCTTGTTATCGTATCATAATAGAAATCCTCCCACATTCCCCAAAATAACTAAACACACAAATACAATAAGCAGTCATTCGGCATTATCCAGCTCTGAGAAAGGAAAGGGAGGGAAAAAACACACAGAAACAACTCAATTATCTGGTAATTGTCAGTAAATGGACCCAAAATTAGCATTTAAATTGCTCCAGGCGTCCGATCTACTCGAAGGCAGAACACGATTTCTGACAATAACAGGAGTGTTTTCAGAGCTGGACGTTTGTGAACTGGTTGAAGAGCACATGCATGAGAAACTAGGCTGAAAAACCTATTTAGAACGAACCCATCTCCGACTCAATCTCAAGTGAGCAGAACGTTGGAGTTAAAAGAATTATAATTACACCTTGACAAGCTCTTAATCAAATGGCATAATTTAATAACACAGGCCTACCAAGCATTGACCTCTCTGTTAAAGGAATAAGTTAAATTAGTTATACAAAGTTCTGCAAATAAACATCATCTACAGAACGGCTGCTATATCAACTACTAAAATGAGACGTGCAATCAAAAGGGAGCCTTGGAAAGAGAAATATTTGAAATCCCATTCATAAAAAGTTACAAGGTTATGATAAAAATGTCTCAAACTGCTTTTTTCCTTGTTTCCTAGCAGCTCTCAATGAAAGGATCTGTGTGCAAGCGATTTTCTCTTGAACAGACGTTATGACTTCTAACAGTCAACGCCTCCTTGCGTGGCCTTGAAAAATGACGTTGCACTGCAGGGCACGGGGCTTCAATACAGGCGCCGAAAAAAACACAGATGATCAACCTGTTCAACCCTGACTTCCTCAATAACATCAGAACCATCATACAATTGTTAGCGTTGCTGATTCAGAGATGTCACGTGGCGCACACAGATGTCAGCTTCAAGACACCGTTCAGATGGCTTTTTGATTGGTCCGTATTATAGACAATACAAATATTTACTTTGACCAGAAAACTGCATTGACATCACGCACAAAGAAAACATTGTTTTTATTTGAGTGGCTGTGCGTAAACCTGTTCCAGAATCAGTATTACACGTATTAGACTGCCTGTGATCGTTTACATAAAATGCTGTATATTGCTAATAGACTCTATAACAAAGTTATTTAGATGCTCAACTCAAAGAAATGGAGCATTTTTACTCCTATAGCCCTTGGATGGGACATTCAATGCAGATCAGAGTGTGTTTGTTTCTGCTGAGATATATTGACAAGCAGATGATCAGAAAACACCTCGGTATTCCTCAGTCACAATTGCAGCTACCAAAATATCCAGTGACTTCTGTAAAGGAGACTGCAGCAGAGCTCCTGCAGAGAACTAACACGCTCTCTCCTTTCTGGTGCTCAATATCACTGTTCTTCACAGGAGACAAGGAATACAGGAACGGAAACGAGAGGTTTTATCCAAGTTACTAGTAGCTGTCAAAAGTAACGCTGCTCCAGTACCAGACTAATATTTTTTAGAAAGAATATCAGTCTGCATTGGAAGTGCAGAGAAACCTGTCTATTAATGTAAATATAGACTGTTATGTGGTTGCATTTACTTGATCCAAAGTATAGTGAAATATTATTACAATTTAAAATAACTTGTTTTTAAACTTGTATTTTTAACCCTCAATCGGGTCATGGGGTCTATACGACCCCAATCGACTTTCACTTATTAAAAAAAGTGGAATAAGATTTTGTGACTTTTCATACATTATCTATTTATACACACACAAAAAATGGTCTTGATGGTCTTCAGTTGTTATGAAGGTATGTAAAAAAAAAAAAAAAAAAAAAAATTACACTTCTGGTCGTCAGGGTCAATATGACCCCACATTGAAATGAATGGGAAATGTGAAAAAACTAAATATATTTTCTTCATGTGTCAAAAAAAAAAAAAAAACCTGCATAAATCTGCACATTTTTACACAGAAATGAAGGCCTAGTACTAGAGCATAAATGCAATGCATCACAAAAAAATAATATTTCATATGCAAGCTAATGATGTAGTTGAGGAATTGTGTGGTATATGGATACAAAAGTACTTTATATCTCCAAAAACACAGCACTAACGAATAGATGAGAAGTAAACAAAAAAAAAAGATATATTATTTGTATGATTACAAATGTATATTTTTTGTACAATTACTCAAATCAATTGTTGGAGTCATATAGACCCCAAAGCCTAACAGGAAACAAAGACCATTTGAAGGTTAAAATGTAATTTATTACTGTGATGGCAAACCAAAATTTTCTGGGGCCATTACTCCACTCTTTAGCGTCACATGATCCTACTAAAATGAATCATTCTAAAATGTCAATTTGGTTTATTATTCTCAAAGTTAAAAACAGATGTGCTATTTTTTTATACACAGAATATATTAACAGAGTTGATAATATTTTGGTGGAAAAGGTGATATTTTTTAGGGATTTCTAAATGCCATGGGATAAGCCAAACACCATTGCTCCATTATTAATTTAATTTTTTTCATATTTATATTTAACTTAGAAGAGTGGAAGGTCCAAAAGCATCCCAGATGTTGCTGGTTCTGAGAATTCATGACATTTCATTGTAATTGGGGTCAATATACCACCATTGCAAGCATGTGTTAGTCCACTCAAAGCTTCGGTTTCTAAGAAAGTGAGAAGTGAATGGTAATTATTTTGCTGTAACTCAGCTATCCGGTTTAACTTCTATATTGAATCCATTCAGAAGCTGTAGAAAACCATGCACAAATCGCTGTCACTCTCTTGCCCAACGATGGAGAGGTTTAATAAGATTTTCTGAAAGGCGATAAGCTAAACACAGCCTATCGCCAATCACACACACAGAAACCCCAATAGCAGCAGTATATCTCTAAAATAACAGCTGCAAATGACACATGGCTGCAGCGTTTCTGCATCCAAGACATGATTCTGACAGCTCCATGTTTTATGCAGGAAGAGACAATGACTTTTGAGATGAAACTCTTTTTTCAGGCTCTCTCAAATACACTCCCTAGGTTATGAGTGTTTTGTCAAGGTGATATTTTTTGACAATTCCTCCTGATCTAATATACAGTAAAACATCAGATTACATCATAACTTGCTCCCTGTATCAGTCTCACGTGCACAGCGAGCAGAACATCCAGAACATTCTGTTACAGAAGACACTGCTGGCTGCTCCCGTGGAGGGAGTGATGGAAGATGAAGAGAGGACAAGAAGAGATTTAAAGAGGACGGCTAAAGACAGGAACACCGTGTCTAATAACTTCAAGTGAAGTCGTAATAAAGGCCTGACAGTAGTAGGCAGCTGTCTGTGTGTGTCTGCAGAGGAGATTTTACCTGCAGGGGTTTTCTGCACTGTAGTGATTTACACTGAGAATGGCATTCATTTTATTTATTGCTGCTATGGCTTATGTTACTTTTGTCTATCTGGAATGCCAATTTCTTAAGACATGACCATAAATATTGTGTTATTGGTTGCTGCAGGCTTTGAATTTCAGAGAAAGAGAGAGTGTGTGTGCGTGTTAAAAAATAAGAAATTGAGGTAACACTTTACAAAGGTATCAACTAACATGAACTTACCATGAGCAATACATGTTACATATGTTAATCATTGTTAATGTTAGTTAATAAAAATACAGCTTTTCATTGCATGTTTATGTTAGTTCACAGTGCATTAGCTAATGTTAAGAAGTGGATTACCTAAGAATAAAGGCAGGGTAGGTAGAAATTTTATAAAAACTTTTCCCCAAATTTGTTTAAAGTGTCTATGTATACCAATACATAATTAAAATGCAAGTACTCTGAAAAAGAAAGTATACAAATCGAGTGCCTGTAGTCCTCTCATTATTTCCAACCGGGACGAAAGAAATGATTGGCTGGGCGACTGTCACTCTCCCTCGCTACCATGGCGACCAGCACTGCTGCATAAGAGCAGCCCACATGCGCGCCAACAGTGCTTTCGTGGAAGCTCTTACATCTAAAACACCGTATATGTTATGAATCTTACACGACATTCACCTTCATCACAGTGTAACTGATGGTAACGGGACAACGTGCATCAATGCAACCTGTTTTTAGTTTTTATGTTACTAGCTTGTTACCGAATCAAACTCAATATATTTTAAACTTAACCGATATGCTAGCTTGATAGAGAGTACTACCAGCCATGTTAGTTGTTTATATTAATAATGATAAAGTTATGCCTGGTTCAGATTACACGATTTTAGCCCGACTTTGTCACGATCCATTTGACGTAGGGTGTCGTGGGGATTCGTAAACGACAACGGGCGTCGGGACGCAAGATTCGATCGTATCATCTCGTATAGTGTGTCATAGTGGGCGACAACCTACGTCGCGTCTGCGATGCTTCACGGCATCACGACAAAAAGACTAGCATGTTTATTTTTTTTAACAGTCGTCCACGACGGGTTCCGTCACATGTATGAGGTTGACCAATAGGGGTACAAGCTTTTCCGTACACAACTTTCAAAAATGGCGAAACGAAAGCGAGACGATGGTGCTAAAAGTAAAAATATATATTTTACCTCATTGACAGCCCATACTGTCTTCTTCAAGCAATCCAGAAACGTGTCCATTGTCGGGTGTTTTCTTTCTTTTTTTTACTTTTTTACTGAACACAGAACAGCCAATTCAACACTCACCGCTTCATCCATTGTTTTCGTTTGTTTCCGGAAGTCACTCGCTACTAGTTTCGCCTTCTCGATGACATCACGACATGAACAAAGATGAATGCTGTATAAGTGCAGTTCACTATTAGCTCATGCTGACTAATGTACTTAACTAATGAATCTTATTGTAAAGTGTTACGGACATTATTTATTTTATTGAATATCATTAATAGTAAAAATTCTCTGAAATAATTTTGAAATGTGAATAAGCCATAAAAGAACACTCATGACTTTTCTCTCCTTTAAAAAAAGTTTTTGCACTAAAAAATACATGGAACTTTGGCATAATATGCCAAATGTTCTTCAAACAGAGCTGGAAGAGAGTTCAGACCGATGCAGCAGCTGTACACCAGCATAAACCACCACCAACGCGCACAAATTTGGGATTCAGTCCAAAAATTGGACTAAAAAAAAAAGAAGAAAGGGGTTAAAACAAAAAGACAAAACAACAATTAATAAACTTTCATCAAGAGTTCCCACATGGTTATTGGATAAGCATTTTTGTCATCAGTTTAGAGACCACAGTAGATAATTTCTAACCAATGAAATAATTTAGACAAGAATATAAAATCTAAATAGCAATTAGTATAGAAAAACAAAAAATAAAAAAATATTCCAATTAGCATATGAAGAGTTCAGATGCAAAAGCCTCTAAATGCCATTTGAAATTTTCTTCTAAAATGATAATTTTTATCAAGCTTGTATATTTAAGTTCATTTAAGTTTCACTTAAATGGCAATGAAGATTACCTATTAATTGTCATTTAAGTGAAATTACTGAACTTAAATATACAAGCTTGATAAAAATGGTCATTTTAGAAGAAAATTTCAAATGGCATTTAGAGGCTTTTGCATCTGAAATCTTCATATATTTGCATGTATGTCCGTGTGTATATGTATGTGTGTATATGTATGTGTTAGAGATATTAGAGATGCAACGATTACAATTTTCTAGGCTGATTCCTGATTTTTCCGAGTTTGACCTAACGATACCGATTTTATCCGATTCCGATTTCATGTTTTCTAACCACTTTACAGCACACAAAAATATTTATTTTCTCTCTTTTCTTTAGTAGAACATTTTGCATAGAACATTTTTGAACAGTAATCGCTATAAAATAGGACTATATAAATAGCTCCTTGTGTTGTAAATTCATATACATTTAAAGTACAGTGTTATAGATGAACCATTTCCTTATTTTCACATCCAATATCTAACTAAAAAAGTGTTCATTTCAAAAAGAAAATTCATTTTCTTCTGGCATATAGGCTACTCCAGTTTTTGTTAAAAAAATTAAAAATTAAGGAAATGTTGGAGTGTTCTCCATCTAAGATGGATACATGATTGAAGCCAGCCAAGACCAGACTGTAAAAGCCGGAGCTTTTGCACGAAAGACAAAATAAACCTAGAAAATGCAGCACTGTAAAAGCACTGAGGCCTTCAACTGCACCACCACATAAAGAACAGCACATGTTAGTAATACAAAAAAACATCGCACTACTTTTCCTCAAGAGAATCACCAACAAAGTGCAGCACTCAGACAAGACACTCTCTCGCCTGAAAACAGATGACACGCTCTTAGCGTAGCTATACCCTCTGTTATGTGATGTACAGAGTAATGCCCTGCATCACTGCGGCTCCTTCACGACAGGGTCACTCTTCATGACATTAACGTCAATCCATTCGTGATCATCGCAGCCAAAAAATTGTGACAGCACTAGAGCTTTGAGTGAAAATGATCTGCATCCGAGAACTGTGTGTGTATGAGAGAGCGCAGAGAGTGAGATCCTTTCTCTTCTAATAAAAATGTATGGACTTATATAACCAAGCACAGTTTCGAGCTCAGAAACCAGTTTCTCACTATGCTCACCCACATGAGAGAAAGAGGGAGAAGGATTATGCAGTCTCCCAGACCATGAAAATATTTAAAGCAGTTTTGAGTTCAATTGACACATCAATTAAAAATGTACATTACCATGCAAAAGTTCGGGATTGGTCATTTTTTTAAATGTTTTTAAAAAGTCGCATGCTTATACCAAGTTAAAATAACTGATTTCTATTATAATACATTTTAAAATGTAATTTACTTCAGCATCACTACTCTAGTCTACAGTGTCACACAATCCTTAAGAAATCATTCTAAAATGTTAATGTTGTACTCAAACTATTCTTATTATCATTTTGGATCAAGTAAATCAAGTAAATTGTGATCGTTTTTAGGATTATCCGATAAATCGAACGTTCAAAGAGCATGTATATGAAGTGGGAATCTTTTGAAAGATTAAAAATGTCACTTTTGATCTATTTTTTAGAAGTATTTTTGGTCCCACTTTATATTAAGTGGCTTTAAGTACTACGTACTTACATTTAAAAATAAGTACAATGTACTTATTGTGCTCATGTTGTATTGTAAATCACTTTTGGTGCTATTGAGGTGGGATACAGGTAAGGTTAGGGACAGGTGTGGTGGTATGGGTAGGTTTAAGGGTAGGTTTAAGTGTAAGGGATGGGTCAGCTGTGTAATTACAGATGTAATTACATAAATTAATTACGGCTGTAATTACATGCTGGTATTTTTTAAATATAAGTACAATGTAAAAATATGTATGTACACAATAAGTCCATTGTATCAAATTATTAATTTCAATGTAAGTACATGGTACTTAAAGCCACTTAATATAAAGTGGGACCGTATTTTTTATTTGGAAAAAATAATATTCATCTAACAAACCTCACACTTGAAAGGGAGTGTACAAATGCAAATAAATATTCTAAGCCTCAGTTGGAGGACAAAATGCACTTTTTTTACATTGAATATTCGTATAATTCCGTTTATAGTTGATGCACCAATTTAGCATCAATTATATATAAATACATTAAGGTACCAATGCAAATTTTGGTACTGAAAAACTAAATCCTTGCAATCACAGGCATTTGCTTTGGCATGAGAAATGTCTCCCAATAATCTGAACTAAAAACAAATGCAAATAATAATAATAATAGCAATAAAAAAGGAAGAAAAAATCTTCGATATGTCCCACCCCAACTGTCTGGACAGAAAATATATCAGTGCATGAAAGAAAACTAAATTCATCAAACAACTAAATAGGCTATCATCTCTTCTCTAAAAGCTCCTTTCATATGTTCTACCTCTGCTTGAGGAATTAGCAGAACACAACCACAGAGCTCTCCATTTCTGAAAAGATGCAGCAATGAGGCCAACCAAGGCCAGACCATAAAAGTAGGAGCTTTGGTGCCAAAGACAAAGGAACCCCAGAAAATGCAGTGCTGATGCATTTGATAACAATAAACAAGAAATGGAACTGAAAATACAAGATGGCGCCTGTGTTTCCACACAAGTGTGAAAGGCACAACAGTTCCAACAGGCTGTTCCTCTCTTCAATTGTTAAAGTACAAGTGCAATTCCCCACTTTTTATCCTTGCAAATTCATTTAGTCCTATTTATTCATGCCATTTACAATACTGTTAATATGTCCATTGCCTGCAAATGTTTATATTCAGACCTATCCGTCTCTATACTTTTTCAAATATATTTTTTGTCTTATATGTACATATAGACTGGAAGCTTCAATACCCAAGTTAAATTTGTTGATCGGGCAAGCACACTTGGCAATAAAGCTCTTTCTGATTCTAATAAAAGGGTTGCCTTCCAGACTACTTGAATACCATGAAAGAGCAACAATAAGTTCAGGATATATGGTGTTTAAAATGAGACCGATTTCTCATAATTAAAGCATAAAACACCATGTCTCCAACTTGCAAGTACACACACACGACCGTGGATTGGCCTGCTCCAGAGAACCTGAGCTTTGAGCAGCTCATCAAAGTTGCATCAGGACCAGAGACGCCCTGAAGAGGGAAGAGCCCTCCTGCCGATGCCCCATCTCACATACACCTCTGTCGAAACACACCCCTTTGATGTCTCCTTCAAACCTCTCCTCCCTCTTTCTTTTTCATGTGAAGACAGCCGTCTTCCCTCTTTCACACTTTCTCTTGCTCTTTATAGGCAGGAAGGAAGGACACTGTTGTGCAGTCTGTTCTAAAATCAAACAAGTGAACTTTCTTTCTGATCGGAGCTCAGGAGGGCAAACAGAGGAGGGAGCGCACCTCTGGAGTCAGGACACAGAGATGAGACACTTCGAAAACAGCAGAGTCACAATGCAAAGTCCCAAAAAGTATTTGAACACTTGAAGCCAAAATTAATGCATGAATTTCAACTAAAATGTTCCAAAAATACAGTGAAAATTGTAATAAATTTTAAGTTTGTTCCTGTGATCCAAAGCTGAATTTTAACCATCATTACTTTAGTCATCGGTGTCACATGATCCTTCAGAAATCATTCTATAATTCTAATAGGCTGATTTGAGGTCTTATCAGAAAATTCATCCTGCTTATTTTTTTTTTTTTTTTTTGAGAAAGATTAAAAGAACAGAATTTGTTTGAAATATAAATCTTATTTGTATTTGAATTCCATCTTCAATCCACCCATAGTATTGTTAATACAAATCAAAACAAACTATACATTTTCTTAGCTCAAAAACATTTTTTTAATAAAATGATGGTTTAAGATATGTAAAAAAAATAAATAAATAAAAACTTCTATAATCATTAAATCACTAGAAAACACTAGGTTATTATACTGAGACATTGAATGTTAAATATTTTATAATTATACCATTAACTTTGGTAGCCCTAAAGCAATAAAATGAGACTAAATTAAAAACCAAGTTGACTAACCAACTAAAAAGAGAATAAAATAGAAACAAAAACTAAATAAATTTAAAATCATAACCCTGACACTAAAAATAGAGACCAGTTGTGCTTATAGAAAAAACTAAAGCTTTAGCATCATTTGGTCATGGATGCAATCTGGTTTGATAATGGCTTTCTAATGCAACAAAATGCATTATTTGTATTTGTGAATAAAGAGTCCAGAAGCTTTTTGAGTCACTTTAAATTCAACAACATCCAGACCAAAATCCAAACAAAGCTCTTTAGTCAATAAGAACACAAGCTGCAGCCAAGGGAGTTTTAAAATACCGATTATTTTTAAAAAGCCTCCCTTTAGAGAAGGTTAAGAGGAGGGCTAGACTGAAGTGGAAGGCTTCTTTATTCAAGCCAGAGATGTATTGCAATGGGTTTGACACCATTTAGTCCCAATTCCGTTTTTGACTTGAGCTCATTGTTCATCAACCCTTTTGGTATTTCATTTTTAGAAAACTTATTTGTAGCCCACTTTCAATGAATCTTTCTAAGTATTTGAGTTACACTGCTTTCTTATAGTACAATAACATTACACTTCTAGATTAAAGGTTAACAAAGAAATATCTGATATTTATATAGCACTAATTCAGTCACATGAAGCTGTAGCACCACATCTGCAGTCCAACAACACCGTGAACCACGATGATATCGCTGGAAAAGATGCATTTAAATAGGAAAGAGATTGGGAAAAAAAAATAGAGCAAGCAATGAAGCATTTCTGCCCTTTTAATGCGGTAACCTTTGCTGGCGCGCCTGTGGGTGGAGAGGCTTTTGCCATAGCAACACTAATAGGGAACTGTGTGCTGTAATGGAGGGTTGAGTGACAGGAAGCTATCCTGTCTCTCTTTCCTCCTTTCATCGGGGGCTTTGGCATTGTCTGGCCTTTCAACCACTGAAGGCAGAGGGTCCTGTTGATTGGACGGCTACGATCTGTGGTCTAATTTAGTACTGAGCTCATTCATGCAACAATCTTGTGAAGAATCTAACTGTCTGTGTGGACAGGACACACTCACATGATCTAATGAAGAGATGTGATGGGAAAGGTATTCCTTTGTGCACACTTGTTTAATTATACATCTAAATGAGAACATGCAATTGAATTGCCTTCTACTGTTTTTAAATAAAGACAATTATAAATTAGTACTAAACCCAAGATTCCCCAAACTTTACTCATGGCCGCTCAAGTTGCTTAACTCTGAACGATTTTTAAATCCCAGAGATTGCTTTAAAAATGTATACTTTTCAATGAGATCTGAATAAGAGGGTTTTTGAAGCATTGCCGTCATCACATTTTTCGATTCTTGGTCAAATTTGTCCCTGAGCAGCCAAAGATAATAATAACATCTGGCATTGTTTCCCACACAACCTTTTGACCACCAAATGCTGTCCCTATTAAAAGAGCTTGTAAAATGTATTTAAATGTCTAAGAAATCCAAGTAAAAATGTAAATATTACCTATCAATATTTGTGTGTGCCATTTTCAATCATGTATCAAGTTTGTAATTGTTTATTTTTAGGATACATAAAATGCTTGATGCAATTAACAATCCAAGTAGTTTGAATAAAATACAAAAATTTTAGAATAGTTTATTTTAGTAATGCAATTTATCACAGAATGCTAAAAAGAAGTTGATGCCTTAAATTTTAAGTACAATCAACTTGTTCAAAATGTTCATTTTGATGGCATTACTATTCTTATTTTGTGTAGGACACAGACATATTTAGATTTAGTCGTAATTCCATGATTTGTTGCGTCTGTGTTATGTTCCGCATGATGGCCCTGTCATCTAACAACCAAACACTGCGATCATTGCGAGGAAGCTCGTCCATGAGAATTGACTTCATCCATACACTCTTAGAAAAAGAGTTCATTGGGGTTCTATATATGAAGCATATGGTTCTTTACTCAACTCCAAAGTACCTTGTATGCTAAAAAAGGTTCTATAATGACAAGAAAGAACCCTTTTGGCACAAAGATTCTTTATAGGCTATTATTCATTCATATATTACATTATGCTGCAACATTTTGTAGTTGTAATTAAACTATTGTTTATTAAACTGTTGTAGTAACTTAATATCTTAATATTTTTGGAGGAGAAAAACTGAAATGGCACTCTTCGTGTGATATTAACTACATAACATTATATAAATATATACATTTTCTAACCCCCATATCTTGAATTTTGTCATTCACATGCATTCATAAATAAATTTTAGGATTGCTGTTTGTCAATGATGATATTTAATCCGGAAAGGAAAAAACAAATGACAATGAATGAACCAAAAAGGTTCCATATAGAACCTTTTTCCTGGTTACAAAGAACCCTAAGGGCGTGGTTCTTATTATTTAGGGTTTTTTATTAAAAAAGGGTTCTGTATAAAACCTTTTAGGGGTTCCAAATACATAGCACTGATAGAACCTTTTAAGGTTCTATATAGGACCTTTTTCTTCTAAGAGTAGCAACGAAGACTCACTCTTAGTTTTTAGAAGACTCAGTCTTAGTTGTCATTTTTCCTAACTAAGAGTAGGTCTTAAAGCCGTTGTGAATAAATTAAGAGAAAACTAAAATATTTTAGTGCGATTTAGGAGTACTCCAAGTGGTAAGATAAAATTCTTTGTGAATACGGCCCCAGATCCCAAAATACCTGCGACTGCAACATTGAGAATTTTCAACTCAAACCATCAGCTGAACTTTACTCTTAAACGCTCAAAACAAACTGCTTCACGAAACATCCCAGCCTACATGATCAAATCACATAAAACCAAGAAAAAGAGCCGAGTCAAACATGAGCAAATGCATCTGAAAAACAGATTATTATTATTTTTTTAAATTGAGGGAAAAAAAAAAAATTCTTTTTTTTTTCTTTGTCCGAAATCCCTCATAGGAAAGATAATTGCAAAAGGGAAAAAAATGGAGGAAGGAAAAGACAAAAGACACACTCAGGAACAAATGACCAAATTAATTGAAATATCTCCAATGACGATATGCACAATTAAGCACGGTGGGGGTGGAGGAGGTCTATTCTCCATTGGGGAAAGCAGAGACAAATAGATGGAAGGATGGAGGGATGCAGAAATAGATGGGCGGCTCTATTCTCTGTTTTCAGGATGAGTAATTAGACCTGATGGTGAGAGGACCGAAATAAACTCCTCAGAAATAACACAAATCAGTCAACAGCTTGTTCCGAGTGATACGGAGGAAAGTTGAGGTCGGGGTTGTGAGGACACTAATGTCAGTCTTGAAGAAATTGAGCGACCACAAGAGAGTGACAGTCTCTTTATGTAGTCTAATGAAGCTTGAATGTTTGTGCAGCCCATATACAGAACCTTGCGATGTTCCCATGTTGCGTGCAGTTCCGGCAAATGGTCAAAATCCCACCCTCCATTGATCCAGAAAAGATTCGATTTGTCCAAATAAGCTTGGTTATTTTTATGGCATCCAATTAGAGATCCTAAAATGCAGCTTTTTGACATGGATGTATAAAATAAAATTAAGTGCATAATGCTGGAATATCTGGAAAAACGTCTCCTAAAAACAGTGTGAAAATCATCATCTAGGCAGCCTTGACTGCTTACTTTAAATTGAATTCATTTGAATTAAATTAAAAATGAAGCCACAAACAGTCAGTGATTTAGTCAAATGGTCTCTTAGTGGATTAAGATAACTGGATAAGCTAAGCTAACCGGTTAACCTGCAAAGCTACAAGTAATTAAGTAAGCTTTAAGTGTTGGATAATACTAAAACTACACAATAGGATGCCCTCCATTAACATTAGTTCATTACATGAACTAGATATTAGATGTACATTTGAGACCATGTATTAAACTTTATAAATGTTAGTTAGTAAATTGTATACTCTACTTTGCATTATAAGTACAGATTTTGATTTTAAAATATGTATTAAAGGGATAGACCACCCAAAAATGAAAATTACCCCATGATTTACCACCCTCCAGCCATCCTAGGTGTGTATGACTAGTTTCAGAAGGCCTTTATTAACCGTAAATCCATACCTGGTGTCATATAAATTACTTTTATGAAAGATTGATGCACTTTTTTGGACTTCAAAATGAGGACCACCATTCACGACCATTATAAGGCTTGGAAGAGCAATGGCATTTTAATATAACTGATTGTGTGTGTCTGAAAGAAGTAGTCATATACACCTAATATGGCTTGAGGATGAGTAAATCATGGGATAATTTTATTTTTTGGGAGAACTCTCTTTTTAGTGCACCCCAAAGTTTGGGGTCAGCAGGATACTTAAGCAAAGAAACATTCAATTGATCAGAAGATAGACTAAAGATATTTATAATGTTACAAAACAATCATTTTAGAATATTATATTTGAACTTTCTATTCATCAGAGAATCCTGAAAGTCAATGTATCATGGTCTCCACAAAAAAAAAAGTGTAAATGTTTTCAACACTGATACATTTTTGAGCAGCAAATCAGCATTTTAGAATGATTTGACTGGCATATTGATGCTGAAAATTCAGATTTGCCATCTCAGAAATAAATTTCATATTTAAAAATCCTTTAAATTACAATTTCTCAATATTTCAGTTTACCGTACCAAGTAAATGCACCCTTGGTGAGCATAAAACCTCTTACAAAAATATGGAAATCTTGCAGACCCCAAACTTGAACAGTAGTAGCATAAATGCCGAAATGAACAATATTTTGAAAAAAAAGTTAAATGTTACCAATAACATATACCCTAAATCACAAACGTCTATATAAAAATGTCAAAGGGTGAAGGATTTGGCAATACACCTGCAAATGTGCCAGCAAGAGAGGCAATTGGCTACATGCAGAGTCCTGATTAAAGGTCAAATGTCACAGATGCTCCAGCACTTTCCCTGATGTGCAGCAGTGATGTCTGTACCTGCCCAGACACTTTCACACAAGCATGTGCGCATATATGTTCCACACAGAGAGGGCAAAGAAACTCAAGGGGAAGAACAGATGCTGAGTAGCAAGACCTCACAGCCAGCGAACGTGACACTTAACCTTCCACCAGATTGAGCCCTTCAGATCCTCGTCTTGCCTTTGGGAGGTCAGAGGCATAGACAAAACGCCTGCACTAACTTCAGCTTTCCAGACCTGTCAGAAAACACCAGCCTCCACAGGTCAGAGGGGAAGGACAGGCGGTATTCAATCTAAAACTCTACTAGCAGAGCATCTTGAGAAGAAAGAACCCCCTTCCACAAAAATCACTCACCGTTAAGCTTGAGGCAAGGAAATATGAAGAGATACTTTTATATGGTTCATGAAGCGTGTATGAAACATTTATAGTCGGGGAGCCAAAGTCTCAAAAGCTCTATAAAATGGGTTGAACCTGACATGGTCTGCCATACTTTTTATTTGTGTTTTTTCTTTTAACTTTGACCCTAAGAACAAATAATTGGAGGGTCTGCTCTGCCGGAAATATCGCGAAAAAAAATTGTGGCCATTTTAGTGTACGCACCCTTTATTTTTTATCAGAAAAATGTGAAAAATCATTTTTTTCATCAAATCCTCAGTGGGTTGGGTAGGTTCTCAATAAATGCATTCCAGATACACAGAACACATGTCCGGACAACATCCACTGAAAAAATAATTCTTAAAACACATTTCTACATGATTTCGCATCAATTTAATGCAAAAAAACAGGCGTTTTTTCACTTTTTTTCCACTATTTTCATCTTTACTTCATTGGCAATCAACTATTCCCTTAAGTTATGACATCAGGCAATATGCCATTCTTTTCACCAAACACTATACTCATTACACAGAAAAAATGATAAAAATCCAAACAAAATCAATGGATCTGTGATGATTTAACTACTAGTTGGCGATCAACAGGCTCAGAATATCAATAGAATTTTAGACTACTCTCAAAATTCTTAAAAACATGCTGGATATTTAGCATCATGGCTCACTTACAAACACACACACACACACACACACATGAGATCTTAGTAATTTTTATGAGTTTGGAACAACCAACCAACGGTTACCAACGGTTACCAACGGACTTCGAAGCTGCTCATCATTGTCTGTGGTAGCCTAAGTGATAGTGACTAATATACCAGTAGGTCTGCCCCAGAGTTTTGGGAAAAGAATGGTAATATGGATATTGTAATGGTAATTAACTGAAAGGACCACACCAGTCTTCAAATATTTCTGATGATTCCTCATCCCAAACATATCCCTTTAGCAGCAGCATTCATTCTCTACTAGTTTACTTAGCTAGCTTTAGCAATTTTAGCTAATTTCGGTGGTTTCTTTAAACGGCATTACTCCTCTCACGTATGGGGTAGAGAGTAGAGACTTACTTTTTTTAAATGCTCAGAATATTATGCTCTAAGAGAGGTATGTGTCCTATATGTTCAATAAGCTTCGACCGGAAGTTAAGAAATTGCCAAAATTTCAACGGGACTTGTTAGGTAAAGAAATAGATATGAGAATAAATGCTGCTACAGGGATTCGTTTGGAGCGAGGAATCATTGGAAATAAACTTGTATGAAGCCTGGTGTGGTCCTTGAAGTGTTTTTCATGTCAGACAGGTATGGTGCTTTTCCACTGCATGGTACGGTACAGTACGGTTCACTTCAGGTCGCTTTATATGGTACCTGGTCTGTTGAGGTTCCAAGCGTACCGTACCGGTACTAAAATGTGACGTGAAACACTGCAGATCACTGATTGGTCAGACAGAATCGTCACTACCAGTGTCACTACTAGCGTCATTGGATTTGCGACACAAGACACTTTTTTATCAGTATTTTTGTTTTGCTGCCATCAGCCTCATTTTAAACACATTTTTCCGTCTAGCAGTTAAAAACAACCACATACCGAGAATCAGGAACACCATCCCCTCGATAGTCTCCATTGTTCCTGTGTTGTGGGTTTGAAAATGTGGCGCCTTTAAGATGATGTCATGGCAGTAGAGGCGCGCGCAAATAACGATCAGTCCCACACACTTTGAAGGGGTACTACTGCAGTGGAAACGCAAAGCGATCCGAACTGTTCCGCGCCGAGTCGAAGCGTACTGAGCCGAACCGTACCGTACTATGCAGTGGAAAAGCGCCAATAGTAGGCTAGTAAGGATAACTAAAGGCTACACTAACCGTTAGCTGCCATTAGCAATTAGCTACATGGCTAGTTGTTACATTAAGGTTTAGAAAGTTTAGCTAGTTAGCTTGTGGCATGAATGGCCACACAGACAAAAAAAACAATATATAGCTATATTGGATATCAGACTGTACACAATACTGAACAATACAAATGTTCAGTAAAATGTAAACATACTATATAGTATGCATAGTTTGTTTTTGTTTACAGTATATAGAGTGAGTGATTTGTCAAAAGCTAGTTAGCTAGTAGTCATAATAATAATTTATTTTATTTGTGGGCGTCTTTCAAGACACTCAAGGACACCTTACAAAGTAAAAAGTAAAATTTTGAATTGAATATGATATCTGATTGGAAACCAATGAAGGTTCCCTAAAACTGGGGTAATATGCTCATTCAACAGTGTTTGTGTAATGATCCGAGCTGCTGAATTCTGAACCATCTGAAGTTTATGAATACAGGATGACACTCAGACTCTTAAACTGAGAAGAAAGAAAGATAACAGAGTAGGCGACAGTACGTGTAAAACTTCCACAATTCCGCAGTTTTGATTTAGTAACTACAATTAAAATTTAGTTATAAATAGTTCCCTTTCAGTCGATCACGTGCGGCGTAACATCGACGTGACGATGTAATCGCATCACGTGCCCCGCTCCGCAGCGTGGGTATAAACAGGAAGCGGGCGCACGCACACATTGTCTTTCACTTAGGAGCCGAGCTTTCGTCTGACTGAGTTCTGCAGACTGCTGCAATGTTTAAGATTCCAGAAAAGCAAGACTCTGTATCCAGTGCTGGTGTGACTGTGCGATCAGTGGTGGCCTCAAGGATTTTCACAGCATTGCTTGTGTGTGTGTGTGTGTGTGTGTGGCGGTCTTGGTGGGCATTCCTCTTTGAGAGTGTACCCCGATTACACCGCGGCTATCCTTGGGTACTTTGACACTGAATTATTATTTTTTTCACTAAAAGAGCAGGACGTTAGGGATGTCTTTCCGCTCGTACGTTTATGGATGCGGTTATTCCCTGGCGCCAGCAGATGGTCACAATAGTTCCTTTTCATGTTGGGCATTCAGCACGCTGAGGCAACTTTTGTGAATAGTTCAAGTTTTCATTGCGGGAATATGACTATGACTGTGCTGAGATTGAGACTTGCTTACCTCAAGGGAGGTGCAGTCCCCTCGCCTATGTCCCGATATAGCTTTTATTTTGGACCTCAAAATAAACCTACTTCTGTGCATGGTCAGGGTGATCTGAGGGTGATCTGAGGATAGACGTGAGGACTTCCCCGCTGAGGCAATCTCCTTGGGTCCCTCACACCTTACAAGCGCTGCAACAACCAGCCATGTCCTTTGGGGCTCTGCTTGATGATCAGATGTCGATCACAGCAACGTAGGGGGAACTTCAGTCCTCTGGAGATGAGGATTCGGCTGTCTTGCCCCCTTCAAAGGAAATCGCACGTTCCATTGGACAGTCGATATCCACCTTGGTGGTCCAGGAGCACCACCTTTGGCTCAACCTGGCCGATATGAGGGACACCATTAAAAATCGGTTCCTGGATGCCCCTCTGTCCCAGGTTGGGTTATTCAGCAACGTGGTTGAGAGCTTTGCCCCACCCGTTCACTGGTCGCAGACCCTCCATCTGCTCGTCACTGAGATCGACCTCCTGGGGCATCCTCCACTCCTGTTAAGCCCCAGCAGCAGCCACCATCCAGGCCTCAATGTGGACCCCACAGGTTTATCTTTTTACCACCCCGGACAATTCTCACTACCACTCGTTCTATTCTCTGGTCCCCGGATCTACGCAAGTATGCGTTTCCCCCAGTGAGCCTTCTTGCACAGACATTGTGCAAGGTCAGGAAGGACGAGGAGCAGGTCTTGTTAGTTGCGCTGTATTGGCCCAACCGGATCTGGTTCCCGGAACTGGTGGTCCTCGCGACAGCCCCTCCCTGGCCCAGGATCTGCTCTCTCAGAGACGGGCCACCCTATGGCACCAGCATCCAGACCTGAATGCCATATTCTTCGTTACAGCTTTGAGGAATGAATTCCATAAATACTTGGAAAGCCATGGAGTTCACAATGTTACCTCATACAGATATCAGTCCTTGATTACCCACCTTAGAAGGCACTATGAAGTAGGTGGTATTTTTAAAATAATGGTTGTGCCACAGAAAGTATGTTCTATTTGCTCAGCATAAATGAATGTTGGCTGCATGCTCTCAAAGTTGAAGGAACTTAAGGAGAAAACGGAAGAGGCAGAGTATGAAGAAGAAATACTAATTTACAGTTATCTGACGCTTTTATCCAAAGTGACCTACAATTGTACATGTCAGAGGTCACACGCCTCTGGAGCAACTAGGGGTTAAGTGTCTTGCTCAGGGACACATTGGTGTCTCGCAGTGGATTCAAACCAGGGTCTCTCAACCCAAAGGCATGTCTCTTATCCACTGCGCCATCACCACCCTAATACTCTGCATACTTGCAGAATATGAAGAAGAAAGTGAGTTGACACCATAGTCTCTTCCTACAACACTGCAACTAGAATACAGAAGGAACTCCAGGACCAACGTAAGCAGGCCCTGAAGGAAGCAAGACAAGCCAGAACAGCTCAAGCCAGATGAAGTCACCAGATCGCTGGCAGTATGACTGAAGACCCGACACTGCAGCAAGATATCATACCTGGAGGCATCCCAAAGATTGAGCTGTTATACCACCTGGCATGGATGATAACAGATGCAACTCCAGAGTTAGGTGAAGACGGCCGGGTGAAAGTTAGTCCTAAGCAGCAAGAACAAGTTCTCAACCTTGCCCAGGATGTCTGCCAAGCAGTTGCCAAGATCCCAACACCGAAACACGTTGGGATAGCCGTTAAGGAAACCAGAAGTCAACTGTGTCACTCCTAAATAGATTTAGGAACAGCATCAGCTACAAAGAAGTACATATATTTTACAACAATGGCAATGGCAGTTGAAGAGCAGACAACTAGGGATGGTGCCTTCATACCAACGAACCTGAAGGTTGGACAATTCACACAGTTCGATAACCTTGACTTCCCAGAGTACACAAAGGATGGACGAACACTGCATGGCAGTTCATTCCAAGCATTTACCATTCCAGATACCATCCCCGCAACTGTGATCAGCTATGGTCCCATCTTCCCCAAGTCGCCAACAAACTATTGGAGGACCTGGAACCAAATTGCACTGCTCCTACATGGAAATCATTTCAAGCATTTCTCATCCCAGATACCATGCCTGCAACTGTGATCAACTGTGGTCCCTTCTTCCCCAAGGCACCAACAAACCACATCTGATCATCACTGAGCGGGGTGGTTATGGCGCAGTGGATAAGACACATGCCTTTGGTGTGAGAAACCGGGGTTTGAATCCACTGTGAGAAACCAATGTGTCCCTGAGCAAGACACTTAACCCTTAGTTGCTCCAGAGGTGTGTGACCTCTGACATATATAGCAATTGTAAGTCGCTTTGGATAAAAGCATCAGCTAAATTAATAAATGTAAATGATCAATTCACTCCTCTTTTTTCATCTACTATTCTTCTCTCTTGTTCAGTCCCCTCTACTCTCCTCATTCTTCTCTTCCCTTCTGTTCAATCCTCCACTCCTCTTTACAGTCCTTTCCAATCGTCTGATGCCTTCTCTTCTCGTTACCTTTTCCTCCACAGCAAACCCAATAAGATCAGAACCAAATCTGCCAATGGAAAATATTGTGCATTCGGGTGAAAGAAATATAGATGTTTGACACTACTAGGTAACTAGCTTTTGACAAATCACTCACTCTATATACTGTACAGTACTATATACAAAAACAAACTATGCATACTATATAGTATGTTTACATTTTACTGAACATTTGTATACAGTCTGATATCCAATATAGCTATATATTGTTTTTTTTGTGTCTGTGTGGCCATTCATGCCACAAGCTAACTAGGTAAACTTTCTAAACCTGAATGTAACAACTAGCCATGTAGCTAATTGCTAATGGCAGCTAACGTTTAGTGTAGCCTTTAGTTATCCTTACTAGCCTACTATTTGTCTGACATGAAAAACACTTCAAGGACCACACCAGGCTTCATACAAGTTTATTTCCAATGATTCCTTGCTCCAAACGTATCCCTGTAGCAGCATTTATTCTCATATCTATTTCTTTACCTAACAAGTCCCGTTGAAATTTTGGCAATTTCTCAACTTCTGGTCGAAACTTATTGAACATATAGGACACATACCTCTCTTAGAGCATAATATTCTGAGCATTTAAAAAAAGTAAGTCTCTACTCTCTACCCCATACGTGAGAGGAGTAATTCCGTTTAAAGAAACCACAGAAATGAGCTAAAACGGCTAAAGCTAGCTAAGTAAACTAGTAGAGAATGAATGCTGCTTCTACAGGGATATGTTTGGGATGAGGAATCTTCAGAAATATTTGAAGACTGGTGTGGTCCTTTCAGTTAATTACCATTACAATATCCATATTACCATTCTTTTCCCAAAACTCTGGGGCAGACCTATACCGGTATATTAGTCACTATCACTTAGGCTACCACAGACAATGATGAGCAGCTTCGAAGTCCGTTGGTAACCGTTGGTAACCGTTGGTAACCGTTGGTTGGTTGTTCCAAACTCATAAAAATTACTAAGATCACGTGTGTGTGTGTGTGTGTGTGTGTGTGTGTGTGTTTGTAAGTGAGCCATGATGCTAAATATCCAGCATGTTTTTAAGAATTTTGAGAGTAGTCTAAAATTCTATTGATATTCTGAGCCTGTTGATCGCCAACTAGTAGTTAAATCATCACAGATCCATTGATTTTGTTTGGATTTTTATCATTTTTTCTGTGTAATGAGTATAGTGTTTGGTGAAAAGAATGGCATATTGCCTGATGTCATAACTTAAGGGAATAGTTGATTGCCAATGAAGTAAAGATGAAAATAGTGGAAAAAAAGTGAAAAAACGCCTGTTTTTTTGCATTAAATTGATGCGAAATCATGTAGAAATGTGTTTTAAGAATTATTTTTTCAGTGGATGTTGTCCGGACATGTGTTCTGTGTATCTGGAATGCATTTATTGAGAACCTACCCAACCCACTAAGAATTTGATGAAAAAAATGATTTTTCACATTTTTCTGATAAAAAATAAAGGGTGCGTACACTAAAATGGCCACAATTTTTTTTCGCGATATTTCCGGCAGAGCAGACCCTACAATTATTTGTTCTTAGGGTCAAAGTTAAAAGAAAAAACACAAATAAAAAGTATGGCAGACCATGTCAGGTTCAACCCATTTTTGAGACTTTGGCTCCCTGACTATTAAGGAATTTCTCATATAAAAATGAAATTGTGTCATCATTTACTTGTCTCTATTAAAACCCGTATGACTTTCCTTCATCCATGGAACAAAACTTATTACAGTAGAATGTCTTTGAAATGTGACCATGGGAAGCATGATTTCAATATTATTTTCAGTGAATAGCTTTCCAACCTTTCAACGGCTTAACATCTATAGCCACATGAATGGAGTGCAGCTTTCAATGTATGAATGAGAGCAATGGCATGACGATAAGAAAATGACGACAACGTTTTCATTCTTTTTAGGTGAACTGTTCCTTGAAGTGTTAAAGAACTGAACGAAACGTTAGAATGGTGGTGCAACAGTGGTCAGATGCCACATTGTGGTTGTTATGTGGTCACAGATGGTGGCGTAGTTGACAGGCCGAGGCCGACTGACACTTACCAGCGAGCAGGAAGGTGATGAGACATGTCTCTTTGGGCATGTACAGCTTGAGTCGAGAGCCACTGAACACGTACTCTACCACGGCCTCCGAGCGGCCCGCTCTCTGCAGGAATGGCAGGAATTGTTTCGCCTTCTGTGTCTCCTGTTCAAGAAAAAAAAAAAAAGAGCATCAGTAATTGAACTGGTGTTTAAACAAAATATAAAAAGAAACATTTACACATGTTACACCTCGCAGCTGTTTTTGTGCCGTTTAGACAGGTGTTTGAGACATTAATATTAGCAGCTGCACAAGACAATTACCCAAAGATGCAAACTCATCAGGGGTGTAAAAGGTGACAAAGATGTGATCTCATTCCCCCAAAACCACATTTTAATTGCGATATATATTTTTGCATGTAATACTTTAAACACTTTTTTTTTTCCATCAGAATTGTGCTGTAAAATGTAAAATTTAATGAGACCCACATTACTCTTTTCCATGCAGGTGGAAAATGTGCAATGTTTTAGTGGATTATTTCTGCCTACAAAACTATTATTAATTTTTTACGGAATTTAAAAAGTGTTTTTTTTTTTTTAATCATTGCAAAAAAAAAAAATAGATAATGTGTATATAAATATATATATATATATATATATATATATATATATATGTGTGTATATATATATGTGTGTGTGTGTGTGTGTGTGTGTGTGTGTGTGTGTGTGTGTGTGTGTGTATATATATATATATATATATGGCATAAGTAAAAATGAAATCATACATTTAATCATGCCATATATATATATATATATATATATATATATATATATACATATATTTATATATATAAATAAATGCAACTTTAATACATTTATACAATTTCTATGATGCACTAAACTACTAGCCCCTTTTTTACACCAAATTTTTAAACAATTTTAAAAATAAGGCTAACTCCGCTTGATTCGTTACATTAGTTTATATACTTTTAATTTGTAATTACAACTGGACTAGAATGACAGGCCAAGTGAAAGATAACAGATGCTGACACCATAACCCCATTATGGGAGAAGGACAGCTCTATTTCAAGAGTTTCCAGGCCGATAGTATACTTTTAGAAGTGATATCTTGGTCTGACAGGTGAGGGTTTGGGGTGTAACAGAGACACTTCAGATTTCACTTGAAATTTTGCCGTTTCCTGTGACTCAAGTTCACCACTTCCACCCACTGCAGCTGGAAATACAGCCCTGACCCACACATAAAGAAACGGAAAAAAAGAAAGAGAAAAAAAAGGGGAGAAAAGCGAACAAACACATCCAAAGATAAATGGCCCTTTCACAGTCCCAATCCAAACGACATTACTCTGACTGTCAGTCATATAACGAGGGAATCTTGTTTCTGGATGAGAAATGAGAATGTTATCATTTAAGATTGACACTTTTCTCTCGATCTAAATGCCTCCTACACAATCCCGGGTATAAATAACATCCTGAAAAAGTTTGCAGAAAGCTGCCATACACTTCATTAAAACCTGAGGAGCTCATTCATAAACGCAGAGATGAGAGGAAGGAGATAGCTGAGGAGAGGTGAACAGGAAGTCAGCGGCTGTGAAACGCAAGTTGCTTCACACACACACCAAGTAAACAAGCCTGTCACCCAGCAAATGACATTTACAAGCTAAGTAAAATTTAATCTTCATTTGGTGAGGCAACCAAACAGGATTCGCCTAAAAACAACTTCAGAGCTACGAGCATGATGACTTTATGGGTGGAAAGACTATTTTTAGAGGGCTGTTCATTAATTTAATGGGCAGGGCCGTAATGCAGCAATAAATCAGCTGTCATAGGGCGAAGCACTAACATCAAAGATTCGGCAGAGGATTCTGGAATATAGAAGACATCAGAAAAGCCGCTCAACTTTCAAAACACGGTCATGGGTCATGCTCGGGCCCAAACAGAATTTATTATTATTATTTTAATTTTCACACAGATGTTTGGGTTTGATTTTGCCTGTGGGATGATTTAAAAACAGTGTTAAGCAGAACAGAAAATTCCACATGCTTATGGGCAGCTGAAAATAAAATTTGACAAAACTTTTACACTGAAGACAAATCATAAAAGTCAACGCATATCAATAAATATGTGAATGTTATGCCAGTCAGAGTATGAATGGCTAAAGCTAGGTAAAAATATTGATATCCAAAAATATAATTTAAAATTTATTTGAATAGTGCTGTCCATCCTGTAGATTACCGATTTGAATGTTAATGGGTCTAAAACAATGCCATGTATAACTTTAACTTACAGAATATTTTTCTTGTGTAAAAAAACTTGGTCGTAGTAACTAATATGCATCCAAACAAAATCAATCAAATCGAACCAAATACAAATGTAGGACTGGTAATGCTAGGGGTCCCAGAACAGAACTTACCCCTGAAATGTCTGCCACCCTGTGAATAGGCACTTCTTTCTTGCTGTGAAGTCCTTTGCCGTTCTTGATCGCCCTGCAATGATTCAAGAATTGTGTTAAGACGAAATGTTCAGAACGGGCCCCCAGAACATAAAACCATTTTTGCCTCAGCCTGAGAAACCAACCCTTAAACAAGCCCACCCATTCATCCATCTCTCGTGCCACAAAAGAGCCAACAAATTACATTTATAGGCCAGCAGTTCTCCTGTATTACACATGGGAATGGATATGGTGTCTTTTGTGTGTGTCTGAGTGCTCGATCAGTGTTATAGTGGTTGCTGAGTGGTGACGCCTGCAGATTACAGTAGAGTCAGGAGGAATGAGGGACGTGTAGGCCTCTTTAAGGCAGATGCATCTGTGACTGTAGCCTCCCTGGTGTCTAATCACATTCGGTGAAGAAAGGAAGAGAGAGAGAGAGAGAGAGAGAGAGATAGTCCAGGGGTTGATTTCTCAAAGGATGTAGGGTAATGACCAGCAATCACTGCTAAAAATAAATTTGAGGCCCGCAAACCTCCAATCTCCGCTGGCTCCACGGGCAAGCATTACCCAGAGAGAGCAAATGACAAGAAAATAGAGGAGATGTGTATGTGCGTTTGAGAGCAACACCAAAAGTGAAGAAAAGAAAGAGCCGCAGATAAGAAAAAGCGAGTCTCTTTCTCTGGAGAGTCAACCCATCTATCGCAGACCACGAGATCCGAATCTCTTTCTGTGCAATGAACCACCCTTGAAACCTCTGCACCGCAAATCTATATAATTGTAGTAATAGACAACGAATAAAAGAGCCATGCTTTAGTGCCGGTGGTTAAGGTATGAGCTCTGAGACTGATATTGCCCCCATGAAATGAGGGCTAACCAGACAAGCCATGACTAACTGCAAAGAACAAAATGGCACCATTTCACAGACGGCTTCTCCTTCGCAATGTGCAGGAATATGGCCCGCATTCGCTCACCAGTGCTTTTATTGTAGTGCTCTGGCTTACCTTGCCTCTGCTGCCAGGAGCTCATCATAATGGGAAGATCTTTGATCGTCGTCCTGGCGGTATCTGATCACTGTGGCGAGACCTTTACTGACCAGAGCCTCAGCAATGTTTCTACAGAGAGGCCAAAACAACATTAAATCAAATGACAGTAAAGACATTGTGTCACAAAAGATTTCAACCTTCCATTCAAATAATACCAAAAAAAAATAAATAAAGCAGCACTACCGTTTTGAAAATTGATAAGAAATATTTCTTTAGCATCAAATCAGCATATTAGCATCATGCGACAGGAGTAATGCCGGCTGAAAGTCCAGCTTTGTCATCACATGAACAAATTACTAAAAAGTTATATTTTGAATCAATTTTAAATCATTTTAAATTGTAATTGTTCATGATAATAAATGTTTTACTGTATTTTTGACCGTGTTCTCCCGCATTTTTTTTTTCTTTTTGAATCACTCACTTTATATTACAACTAATTTTGGAGGGAGGTTAGTCTATATAATATAGATTGTAATTTGCACATTGTTTGAAGGAGAGCGTTGAGTAAGATTGAGTAAGGCCTAATTTGCAGAACTGAACCATAATTGATGACAACAAATGAGACCGGTGCCCTGCAAGCAAAGTGGCAAACGCATTTCATTGCCATTTTTCAACACAGATATTGCATTTGGCGAGCAGCTCGCATTCCCCAATTGGAGAGCAAAGCAAACGTGCAACAGCCATTCTGTGTCAAGTTTTGTTGATAAAATCAAAAGAGCAAACATGAATAAAACAAAAAGCTTTGGTGCATTTTCTGAAGTTGTAGTGGTACACCGTTTCAGCTAGTACTCAATGGAGTCCTCATTTTGATTACAAAAACATACCACAGATCAGAGCCAAAAAAAAAAAAAAAAAGTTTTATTTATATATATATATATATATATATATATATATATATATATATATATATATATATATATATATACACACACACAGTATATATACTGTATATATAGCTGCGAGCAGCGATCACGGGCCCAAGCCGGTGGCAGCACAACCCCCTAAAGGCACCGGGGTCAGAGTTTGAGCATATTAGGGGCCCCAAAAGTGCCAAAAAGATAGTAAAATAATAATTTTCCGAATTTCCTTTTTTCTGCCCTTTCAGGACAGAACTAGCGATGGCTGTTTAGGCCAAGTAGTTAACCAGAAAAAAACAAACTGACAAAACAAAACACTAAAACTGCAAACCATGAAAAACGTACCATCAACGTTAGTCCTATTTCACCAAGTTCCCAAAAAAAATCAAATGGTTACTAAAAAGTAACATATTGCATCAGGCCAACAGACTTGTCTGTGCTGCCATGAATTTTTACAGACCCGCGATCAGTTCAGGCTCATGAATATATTTATGGCACTATGGGAAAACCTGGAAAGAGCTGATTCCGAATCAGCGAAGAGTCAAGATGCGGCAAAGCAGCTGAGCCCTCAGGCGATGTGACCACCTGTTACCCACAATGCTCTAATGCCAAGCACTGTGGCACGGTTGGGTAATCACAGCCTGAGGCGCAGTGCCACCCCAGACTCATGTGCCTGGCCTCACTTACCCTAACAAGGGACAGTGAGCTCACACATCCACATCACATGGGTGAACAAGAATCATTTGAATTCATAGAGGAGTCAAAAAAGGTAAAAAAAGCCTCTGTCGATCGTGATTTTAAAGGTGAATGTTAGAGAGTGTTTAGAAACATTCCATTTCATTCCTTTTCTTTTTCTGTTTCTTTTGCAATTGGTTGTTGAATAAGACAACCCACATTTGAAGAGCGATAGCAACTATGTGAGGAATACACTGACATTTAAAGTCATTATTTAATCAGTCTGGATGATTAATGAATCAGACTGATGTGGTTCGAGTTCAGCACAATGACTAGATCCAGACGGAGCAGTTTACAGCTCATTGGAGGGGAAGATATTCAGTGAATAATTACTTAATTTTTGATTTATTCTTACAACATCATTTTACCTGTAATGTAGCACGAGTTAAAATAGTTTTCAAAAGTTTGGGGTCAGTAAGATTTTATGAACTTTCCACAAAATGAGCAGCACAACTGTTGTCAACATTGATAAGAAATATTTTTTGAACATCAAATCAGCATTTCTGAAGGTTCATGTGACACCGAAGACTGGGAGTAATGATGCTGAATATTTTTTAAATTGTAAAAATATTTCATAATATTACTGTTTTTACTATTGTTTTATTTTAAAAAAGGCAGTTTTGGTGAATAGTAGTGTATACACAAATCCGCACGCAGTAATGGCGGCGCTGCTTTACTTCCATGTTTCGCAGGATGTGTATATGGACCAATTTAAGCTGCTCTATCAATGTCTGTAAGGTACAGAAATCCTGAGTGGGAGGTGGTGGTTTTCAAAAATAGGTCAGATTTAGTAACTGGCTACTGTACTCACATTCCTCCAATGGTGACTGTAGCACAGGTACGCTCTGGGAAAGCTGGAACGCCACCCGTTTCCATGGCACTGGTGGCAGCTCTTATGTAATCGACCGTGACATTAACCTGCAAAGGTACAAAACAAAATGGGTAAAAACCACCAATGGAGTAGATGAGCGGCCAAGAAACACTGCCTACATCCACACACTTTTGTAAGCCTGTCAGAGGTTTGGCTATTGAGATAAATTGACCACTGAAGCTACATGTGAGGACACGGAGAACTGCACTGTAACCCTGTTTTATGATCTTGCATTAAACATGACAGAATTACGCCAAGAAAGAGCAACACATCAAACTCTGAATTTGATATCTTTGTACAGGATTGCAAATCAAGCGAAAAGCTGGCTGTAAAGGGAAAAAAAATGGATTACAGGCCTTTCAGGGTGGACAAATTGTGTTAGGGCATCTAGCAAGGGGTTTGTGTGCGCGCGTGTACAAGCATGACTGTGGGCTATTTTCCAAGGTCACCCTGAGTCAGTGTGAATCATGTCAGGCTAGACCATAGATCTCCCCAGAGGAAGCCAGACCAAACATGGAAACTGTTTATCAAAGTGAAAAAAGAGGCGGGGACCGGTAACTATTTCGCTCGACGGCAATAGAGGAAAGTGGAAGGGAAGAGGATAACTAAACCTGATTATTTCACACCAAACTGCTTCAGGTTAAGAAATCGACTCCATTTGTGTCAAACTCTCTCTGAGGTCATAGGATCATCCCGGAGGGGCCATCGCATGCGGTGTATTCTTGTTAGCTCTGAGCAAATAAAGCCGCCGCGTTAAGATATTCAGAGATAGGAGACAGTGATCCAGCCAATTCAGTTCAATCAGTTCAGAGCAAACAGAGGGTTGGAAGCTAATCTGAAATAGTAAGCCGGATCCTCCCATCTGTCTTGACATGCAGGGGGGAAGATCAGTCATTAATCGGGATGGCACCAATAACAACCCAAGGACGAAGACTTCACGTGAATGACTGCATTGTCCTATTGGAGTGTGTGGATTGATTGCATCCTGACCACAATGCATTAGTGCATGTGCAAAACTACCTTACAGCAATGAGGCCCCACTAATATGAAAAGCATTTCCCACCAATCTAAAGGACCCCATCCTGAGGCTGACGAGTGTGAACCATATGTACAGGAACAACAAATAATTTCAGTCTAAAACTAAGCTCTACCCTAGTAAACTTGGAGATGATTTCTTTCTGGATCCCTCCCAGGTTGTTGACAGAATTGAGAGGTTGGGCTTTGTGCGAAAAGTTTTAAACTTAGGGTGTACACAAAGTGTCACTTAAACTTGGTGATTTTGTAATCTGCAGTAGAGACCGACAGATAATCTGTCACACCAATATTTTTTTACTACTTTTCATGTTCGTCACCTTAAATTAGTAATGGATTTTTTAAAATCACAGCCTTTAGTTGTGCATTCGACACTGCATTCGATTCCTCTCCTTTTCCCCAATTCACAAATTTTCACAGACCAAGTCAACAAAAAATTGGAATTCAATTTGATTAGTCAAACCATTCTGAAACTAACAAATTTGATGGCAAGCAAAGCTGCGGAGGCTGTATTTTAGCAACTTTTAAATCTATTCAAAAACCAAACTTTAGAATAATCATGGCCTGAGGTACATCTATTTTGCTTGTAACTTTTAAACGGTTTTGTCAAAAATAAAGATCAGTCTCTTTTGATCTTCTTTTTCAATCTTTTTTTGCATTACACTATAAGACACTTAAACATTTAAAATATCCCTGAAAGTGCTATTCTTTAAATCTTTGGATAGCAAAACCAAAATTACCAAGTTAATTAACTGTTTTGAATTCTTACCCATCTATAATGGTAACCGATGGTGCTCACATTAAGACAAATGTACTTTAGTTCTGTTCTACATAATATAATGTGAACGTAGATTGACGAAAATAAGACAGAATTGTGACATGGGACAATAAGGCAAAGGGTGAGAAAGTTATATGCTCCGAACTAAAGTTGGAATTCAATCCATGTATCCCTATTCAATTCATTTGCCACAAAATGACAATGTAACTCAGTCTAATGGACATAATGGAAGTTCATTAGGTGGGGGAAACCTGTGGACACTCATTTTCTTACCCCAGGAGTTTAGTGCTTCATCAACAAATAAAGCACAAAATAATTGCATTTTCATCCCCTACTTCTACTCTCCAGTTCCCTCTCTGAAAGGCAGAGAAAGCTTTGCACCATTGGGCAGGAGTAATGAGCTTGGTTGAACGACAACATGCCCTTCTTAAGAAACACAAAACGCAAACGATTCCCGCTCGTTCAGAGGAACAAAAGTACTTATGAAGAAAATGAATGAGAAAAGAAAGTGGCGGCCCATTTGGGAAGTAGATGACGGATTAAATGGGCTTTTAGAAACATGCCTGGATAGAAAGATCTGACCAAAGGACAAAGGCAATGAAGGGTTTAAAAAAAATGCCCAGACCGAACCAGGAGGAAGAGGAGGACGAAGACAGAACTGGTTCTAATGGCGAAGCATCCCTCAAAACAGAGACAGATTCACTGAAACGTCCAGGGAAATGCAAAATGGATGCTTTCACACTTGGTTTGACTGCTTTGTAAAAACCAGAGATGACTTCACCCCCTCCCCTACTGGATTCTTTACACAGTGTACTTAAACGGTGAAACGGTGGTATGTTTGAATCAACAGCGTGAATACCACCATGACTAATTTGATTATGACTCAGGAAGAAGAGATGCCAGCTTCACCGTTTATGTTTTTGTCAGTATGATTTATCAGTATGATTCTGAAAGTCAGATTTATCCAAAAAAAAAAAAAAAACCTTATAGCACATAGGAAAGCATGCATGTTTGTCTGCCACAGATGTATTGCAAGAAACATGCAAAGCATGTGATTGAGAACTGCTCTCTGAACGCAAGGAACAAGGAGCATGCAAAAGCCACAAAATTACATATAACATTTTTTATAAAAAAAAAAAAAGACAGACTGCAAACAGTTGTCTAGATTGGAATGACCGAGTCGGTTCTTAACATAATACAATGACATGACGATGACAAATATTTTCTTCTATTTCTCATTTTATTATTAGCACTATCATTACTAAATTATATTGCTAAATTATTCAAATACATTTTCCTTATTTGTATAAGCATTAAGTAAATAAAAGTATTGATGTTCATTATATTACTACAAAATAATAGTATTAAATTCTTACTAACATTTAAAGGGATAGCTCACTTTGAAATTAATTCTTAAATTCTTAAATCTTGGATGCCCTTGAGGTAAGCTGAAACATATCAAAAATTCATTTCAAAGAGAACTATCTCTTTAATTGTTATTATTAATTAATCATTGCTGTTATTATTAATAATACATCTACATTTTACATTTTCATTGTTGTGGAATAAATGATAATTTATTAGTGCGTCAAAAAGCAACAATATTTATATATTTTTTTAAATAGTTATAAAAGGAATTTTAAAAAAAAAGGTTCTCTAGTATGCTTGACGCTTGTTAGGAATACCAAAAAAGCTTTTATACCAACCAAACTTCACTAAACGGACACGGTTCCACACCAAAAGCTCTAGTGTGAATGTATCTTATGAGATGTGCAGAGTCAAACCTGCTCTCTGCAAGCTTAAGTCCCTGTGAGTGGAGTCTAATGTGGTGAGGGTAGGTGTAGTCAGGAAACTCTGTAATACATATTTCATGGATTAAAAGTGAGCTGCTAGTCTCACATGCCACTGTAATTCCCTCTAAAGCAGAAGCCAAAGCGGAGAAAAAAAAAAAAAGATGAATGAAGTCTGCACAGCTCTGCCATGGCTGCATCGACGTGCATCAGGGAAACGTCCTCTTCCATACAAATGAACTAACTAATAAACAAAGCAGAACTTATGGAACATACCTGCATAAACACAGACATCAAACACTTAACACTGACATTCCAGTCAGTCACTGCCTCTTGTTCACACCTCTTACACACACACACACATAAACACTCGCATAACAGGAGGCACTTTGAGCGGGCAGGATTATCCAAACGTGCTCTTTCCTGATAAGTGGATTAATGCAACATTTTCATTTGACTTTTTCGCTGAGGCAGAGACCCTCTACAGAGGCGCTACTTAGAAAGTTAGCCAAATCTAGCTTTGGATTATGTCACAGGGAAGTTCTGTTTCAAAACCGAGAGGAGAAAATGCACTTCTGCACAGATTTTCTTCCATTACCCACTGCTGGTGAATGCCACTCATTCTCTCCCTCCTTTCAAAAGAAGGAAACGCGATCTGAAATGGACGCCTCGCTCCGAGTTCTTCCGTTCCAGAGCTGTGACTCACTGAGGCTTGGAAGGAGATTCCTTTCATCTTCTCTTGTCCATTGTGCCGTTGAACCGAAATTGATCACATACGGGCTGAGATTTTAAAAAGTTGACCTTTCGAACCTCTTCGCTGTTAAAGTGAGAGAAAATTGATGCATCACCGACAAATCCAATAGTGTCAGCTCAAGCTTTCATGCTAATACTCTGGAAACAAAAAGCAGGTACTACAAACCCCTCCTGACTAGACGGGATGCAGCAATGTAGAGAACCAATGGCATCTTAAATGCCAGAGAAACACAAAATCAAAAGGTTCTGGGCATAAAATCATCCTTCTGCCCTGATCTGGCAGATATGGGCCATTAGATTTCTATTTTTCCAGCAACAAAACAATCACTCTTTAACAATAACCGGATTTTACGAGTTACGAACTTCTATAATTGCACAGATTTCATTTAACTTTTAACAGTTGGAACATCATTTTCCACGGCGGTTGCCAGGGCAGCAGAGGACATGCTATAACATGGCATATCTCTGTACTTATCCTCACACCACATTGTGTCCTAGCAACAACTAAAGAAAGCTGACAAAAGCCTGATTGCATTTTATTTAAAAAAAAAAAATCCATTACTGTAACCACCATCAACATGATATTCATGATAGTGGTCGAGCAACATGCGTTTCAATTACCTCTGCTTTAAATTTTCCATTTGGTCCATCCCAATACTTAAAGGAGTAGTTCAATTTAAAAAAAAAAAAAAAAAAAAAAAACATTTGCTGATAATTTACTCACCCCCATGTCATACAAGATGTCCACGTCTTTCTTTTTTCAGTCGAAATGAAATTAAGGTTTTTGATGAAAACATTCCAGGATTATTCTCCATATAATGGACTTCCATGGGAACCAAATGGTTCAAGGTCCAAATGACAGTTTCAGTACAAACTGCAAACTGTTCATAGGGCTTTAAACAATTTCAGACGATGAATAAGGGTCATCAAGCGAAACGGTCGCTCTTAAAAAAAAAAAAAAAAAAGTTTACGTTTTATAAGCTCGCCTTGCTCTTTTCTTTGACGCGCATTCGTGACTCTCCTATTCGAACTCGTTCATCAAAATGAACGAATCTTTTCCAGAGTCAACTCGTTCATTTCGTTCGTTGAATGAACCAAATAACACGAAAAAAGATTTGTTCATTTTGATGAGTTTGAACAGGAGTCACAAATGCGCATCACAGAAAAGAGCAAGGCGAGCATTTGCACTTATAAAAGGTAAATTTTATTTATATATATATATATATATTTTTTTTTTTAAATGAGCAATCGTTTTGCTTGATAAGACGTCTAAAATAGTTTAAAGCCCTTTGAACAGTTTGCAGTTTGCACTGAAAGTGTCTTTAGGACCTTGAACCGTTTGGTTCCCATTGAAGTGCATTAGATGGAGAAAAATCCTTAATTTCTTTTCGACTGAAGAATGACATGTTGGATGACATGGGTTTGAGTAAATTATCAACAAAAGCTTTTTTGTTTTGTTTTTTAAAGTGAACTACTCCTTTAATATCTGGTTACAAAGTACATTTAATCAAATTTTGATTAAAAAAAAGCAGGACTTTTTCTGTAAAGGAAATATTTAGATGCTACTTTTGACTCTAAAGATCAAAGATGATGATTCTAAGGCAAAGCACTTGTGTGAAAAATTTAAATGAATACCACACTCCGATCTTCTTGAGCTGGATTAATTCTGAATGAATTCAAACATTCTCACACTGTTTGCATTAATAGGCAAACCTACATATCTTATCAAACAGTGTGTTGTATAAATTCAACTATCTGTTACCGCTGAGTGCATACACGGGAAATGCAAAACTCGCCGCTTCCTATTTTCCCGCTCTAGTGTCAGGATATTTGAATGATTCCAGGTCAGTGAACCAGACTTCTGTAAAAAGAGGAGGCAATAAAATATTGGTTTCTAGGAGCCTTACGATCATACAAGGACAATATAAAGCTGCATTAGTAATCCACGCTTCTGGTGATCATTTATGAGAAAATGTCTGCGTGTGAGGAAATGTGCTGTCATATTTCTTTGGCGTTAAATCAAGTGGGCCTAGCAGGCTGAGCTTTTCGTTATTCTGCACATAAACACTGAATTGTCTGGGTGAGAAAAGTCATGAATAGACGATGCGCAGCTACACAATCTGTCTATCATCCTTTAATGAGTCCCAATATGACAATTTTCAGAACATCCCACACCCTGCTGTCCCAATTAAAACCGCACCTTTTGATACAAAGTATTTCTGTTTGCTATGAGTGACAGATTGAACCGCTTCATGTTTCACAGTTACTTTAAAATATATATTTTTTTAAATCACTACACCCTCATGTTGTTCCAAACCCATAAGACCTTTGTTCATCTAAAATACAAATAAAATTGACAACGGTTATTTCAGAAGCTCAAACAAGTTGAGAATGAACCTCATTCATGCCAAGTGAACATGTTTCCGTTTACCACAATTGATATGCGAGTTGATAAATGTTTATAAGGCCTAAATTCGATCTGTTCATCATACAAAGCAATCCTCTCCTTAGAAAATTCATTTGGATTATTTTTACAATCTCTTTATGACCTTTTTAAAGCATCAAAGTGGTAGTTGCGTAGCGGTCAATGGAGGGACAAAAAGCTCGCAGATTTCATTAATAAGATCTTCATATGTTCCGAATATGAACAAAAACCTTATGAGTGTGGAACGATATGAGGGTGAATAATTAACATTAATTTCTTAACATTAATTTCATTAAGAGTATGACAGAACATTAATTTCAATACATATTCCTGCTTTTAGTGAGTGATTAATTCATGCATGGTAATCCAGTGTCATCATGAGCATTTAATTCGAGCATAAAATGTATATAATTTTATAAAAATATTAAAATCTAAACAAAATGGTGTGATAATTTAGGCATTAACTCAACATTTAGGAATAATCAAAATGAATAGTTTAGTGGTGTCAATTGATAATTGCACATTTTTCTATAATTAATCACAATTAATCACACTCATCATTAAAGTTTAATAGATTTTAATATTGTAATACTTTCACATTGATCTCCAAAATTATTTAGAAACAACAAAGACTGTATATTTCAAACATTTGTTTAATAGCATCTTTTTCCTAAGCACTATGAATGAAGGCCAGTATCACTAATAGATTTTATTTCTGAATTTTAGCCACAGTATAACTGAAAGCAGTCGATTCTAACATGTGATCGGTTTTAAAGGTCCAATGTTCTACACCTTTCTGGAGTTTTATTTTATGTCCTTAAGAATATATATTTGTGGTATAAGTATCTCCTTCATCAGGGGCTCTGCTAAGAACAGGGCGATTGTAGCCTGTTTAATTAATATTCATGAGCCTCTCTTCTGATTGGCCTGTTTTCTGAGCGACACATTTAAGACTCTGCTTACGGGATATTCGACAAAATTGGAATTTCATATAATTTTGTTTTTGTCCATTCAAGAATATATATTTCTAACGCGTTAAACGGAAAAATAAAATCCTAAAATTAACACTTACATTTTCACAGCCCTAATAGTGTTTCTTATATCTATAGATCTTGGATCAAAATGTAATAACTTGCTCCACCTTAGAAACAACTTTCCTTTTCTAGCTGAAGCCTTTTTAATTTTTCAACCCAAACATTCTCATATAGAGACTTGTTATCCAATTGATTTATAACAGGTACATTTCTTTATCTTCCTTATTTTCAACTTTGGGGACATGAAGATCTAATAAATAAAAATACTGATACAATATTGTGGAGAATAAGTATTGCAAACAGCCCTAGTGTGCACATATTTGTGTGTAAATGCATCAACAGTTCACAAAATGTCAATGTCCTGTGCTTTGCCATTCTGTTTTCCTCAAATATAAATCATTTGTGGTTCTATGAATAAAGTCGATATGTTCAAGGTCTGTTTGGTGAACTTGCTTAGTAACTCCAAACAGAATACAGAAACTCACATGGAAAAAAAAAACGTATACAGAAAGAATAATAAGGCAGAATGTCAGACTCTCTCACCTTCTTGCCAATGAGCTTCTTTCTCAAGAATTCCCGTGCCTCAAACATGTAAGGAATGTCGTAGAGTGGACGGAAACGCTTGTCTTTGTCCTTGTTCTTCTCCTGTAGAGTCAGATAGAATAGGCAAAAAGAGAGAGAAAGACAGATAGTGAAAAGTCAATATCACATAAATGAAAAATAGCCTTCCATCCCAAACTGGCACAACATTTAATCACTTGCTGAGAGTCTCATGACTTCCTTCCTGTCTTCCTCCCCCTTCTCCATCTCTTTCCAATTTTACCATTCTCTTAATACCCAATATCCTTCCTTTTCCCACACAGCCATGCTAATGTGTCAGAGTTGGTAGATGACACGTCTCATTGTCTCGATCTCTTGGTGTGCCAGGCATGTGACTGCACAAGCTATACGAGATGCTCTCACTGACACACACATTGATACACTAGAAATAGAACCTCATTTACATTTTTCATAAGCAAAAAAGGCTGTATTTTCGCTGAGAAAGGCAGAGAAAAAAAAACAACCTCAGTATGCTCAATATTCAAGCATCCTGTTTTGCAGCTGAGGCCATGACAGTATGAATTAACACACAACATTCAGAGCCACTCTGCGGAAAATAGGAAAAAGGTAATTGTGTCGTGGAAAGAAACACTTAACAAATGACTGCATCTTTTTTTTTAATGAATAAGTAGGTCCAGTTAACAAAACCAGTCATGATTTGGACTGATTTAGTTCAGTTCATACCCACTCTACCTAATGTAGAAAAGGTGTTTGTTTTAGGTTATAGAAAATAATACTGAGAAAATAATCCCTCTTTTCAATGAATCAGTAGATCCAGTTAATAAAAACCAGTTTGATTTGCTCATGCTTTCAACTGAATCGGTTCAAGATGAAAACACTGATTCAATGATCAACTGTTGTTAACAGCCTGTTTTAGAGAAAAGTTATTAGGGAATAAAGACGTGTTTTGGCCAAATAAACTATTGCATCACTTTGAAATACCAGAAAGTGTGCACAAGTTGTTTGGGCAACTTTAATGGTGCTTTAAAACCCGTAGGAAAGCTCTCCTTCCCATTTATTGTAACTATGGAAAAAATAAACTAGTAGAATAATCAAAATGTGTAATTTCATGTCTCAAGAAACTAAGTGAGACAGACCGACAAGAGAGTAAGCCAATTTGATTTTTCAGTGAACTATCCCTTTAAGAATCATTTGCCTATTTTGGAATTGGCTCAATCCAGGCAACAACTTGCTTGAAGGAAAAACAAGCAAGAGCAGAAACAAACTAGAGAGAGACTACAAACACCAGTCAGGATGAGGCGTAGCTTGTGGGAAAGAAAGTAGAGATCGGACTGTTAACCTCAAGGACCAAATCTTACGGCTAATAAAAGCATATTGACTTTAAAAAGCATAAATCTCCGCAATTTTTAAATCCTCACGCACTGATTCCAGCGAACATTAATCTGTGCAGCAAACAACTAAAACCACATCATCTCCACCCACATGGTCTGATATTTGGTATAAAATAAAACCGTATCGACCACCCACTTCTGAACGTAAGACGTTGCATTTAATGCGCAGAGACATCTTTCAGGACGGCTAAAGAACTGTGCCGATGGAATAATATAGACAGAAAGCCCTGACGGTGAAAGAGAGGACAACCCGTTTTGAGCCCGCCTATAAATATCCACGGCAATTCCTTTCCCCCGAGCAAGAAAAGCAGAGGGAGGCCATGCGGTCGTCTGTTAGAGTGTGTTTTTGTGTAAGTGTTGGTAAGAGTATGAGCGTTCTGTGTTTTGCTAGTTGATCATGAATGTCAGCAAGCATGTTACATACACAAATACTGCAATCTGTGCATTTGTTTTGAATACAAGCAATCGTACAATATTTGACTCGTGTGATGGGGTTAATGTACTTGAAGCTGTAACATGCAAGTGCCATACGTCATTGATAATTCTTTGTCTTAATGAACATATTCAAAATGTTCATCTCATTATGTCCACGAGACAGCCCGAACACTGCTGAATAGCAAACCAGTGTCGATTGTCAAGATAAAAAGTCTTTGTCATTGTACTGAGCAACTCAAGTGTGTTCTGTGAAGACACGGAAGGCTGGTTACTGAACCGTGCGAGGAGAAATGAGGATTTCTTCATCTGGCTGACATGCTGATTTTTTTCCTGTTACTGGCTCCTAAAAATGACAGTTTGGCTGCATGCACTGAGCACAAGAACGTTTTCATTCTGCCAAGGCTAACAGGACAGAACAAGACCTGTGCAACCATCAGTCAGGTATGATAAGCAAAACAATCATGCCTTGCTACATTAAGGAAAACCGACAAACTAGTACTCCACTTAAAGGTGCAGTGTGTAATCTCCCGAAATTGTGGTTGAACACTGTTGACGTTTGAAATCAACCCAAACCCTCTCTTCATTGAGGCCGGCGCTCTGGCGACTGATGCTAGAGAATGATGTGTTTAGCATCCTTGTTAACGCGCCAGCCTCAATGAAGAGAGGGGTGTGTTGTTTTGGCTCTAGACTAGAGATTAGGGGAGTGAGGTTTATCTGCACAGCTCTCACTAGCTGATCTCCGTTACACACGCAATGCAAGAGTAGATGTCTATTCACCATAGCAGAAGCAAAGCAAAATAATGCTTCACAAAAATAAAGCATAGATGAACGAATAACAAGCAAGCACAAAAAAATGGACATACGATACAAGAGTAAATGGACTCAAAACTATAAAGCTAGCTTTACAACAGCATTTGTAAACGTTAGTCAACGTTAGTTAAGGTGAAAATTTTTCTTGCCCTAATGTTTAAAATCAGTACGATTTTCTTTCAGAAGGTCTTGTGGACTGGTGCTGTTGATCTATATATATTAGGGGTGTAACGATACACGTATTCATTTTGAACCGTTCGGTACGAGGCTTTCGGTTCACTTTTCGTTACACCCCTAATATCTATATCATTTCGTTACACCCCTAATACCTATATCATTTTTCCTGCCGACAAAAATTTCGTTATTTCAAATGTAGGCGCATTGCACATGGCAAGCACGCTCATAATGTAAGCGATGCTGGCGTGACCACAAAATTGCCCAACATCAAATGGCAATTGTAATGTAAGCGGAACGAAACTGAGCAGCTCGTTATTGTGTGGGTGTCTGGATGACGGACCGTTTATCAGTTTGGACCAATGCAGCGCAAGCCGATCTTAAGCAGCACAGTTACTACACAGCCAAATCCAGTAAAGAAAACATTTGAATTCGCCACTGAAGTTAACATCGCAGCGAGATCTAGTGAGAAACATTCACATTTATCCATAGTTAACGGATCAAACAGCGCTGACGTGGAAATCAGGAAGAAACTTTGTGCCATGAATGAACTATCCAGTGTCCACAGATCAGCAACATTTACCATGGATTTACTGTATAACACTACTAACTGTAAGTTTGGCAGGAATAGTTGGCTATAATTATTTCAAGTAACATCACGTCGGTTTTATTTTGATAATATGAATACAGTTGCTGCCGTCAAATGTTAATCTAAAAACTTAAATAAACATTTGTTTATAACTACTACAATGTTACATTTCATTTTGTCCAAGGAGCCGTTTTGTTTTATATGCTCCTAAGAAAAGTCAAGTATAGTTCGTTCCATCATTGCTCAAAGTTAAAAAATATCATACGTTATGATGTTAGTTTTAATAAAAATAAAATGAAAAAAATTAAAAACAAGGAAATTTCTCTGCCATTTCTTTCCTTTTGCTGTATTTGAAACGTACGGAAAGGTATCGAACCGAACCGTGACACAAGTGTATCGTATCGAACCGAACCGTGAATTTTGTGAACCGTTACACCCCTAATAGATATAGTTCCATATCTATATTACAACTCTGCACTGAACATCTCTCTGGAACCAATGAAATAAAATTAAAAAATGACAAATTGTCAGATTTAGACTTCGTTTAGGTTGTAAAACATCATATGATACAATGATGCAAAAATGTAGTATTTATGAATTAGTTTCAGGATATTTATTTAAAAAACAAAAAAAATATATATTTTTTTTTATCAAACTTGTTATTGCTCTAGCACCATTTCAGAAGATCTAAGAGCGGCTTGTCATGCAATACACCTTAGCTCCTGAGGTTTAAAATCACACACCTCTCACATACAAAGGTTTCTTTGTCTCGTACCTATGCGCACCACTCACATTTTCATTCCTGATTCTCTCTCTTTTTCTCATTAGCCAATCTCATTATCTTCAGGTGATAAATGGCCCAAGGACTCTGAAGCAGAGAAAGAGAAAGCGCGAGAGAGAGAGAGAGAGAGAGAGAGTGAAGAGCTTTCTCCACCACCAGGGAACAACCAATCACAACCTCAAAAAAATCCAGTGGTGCAGAGCAGACGTATTTTTGTAGGCCAAAACCCAAAAACGAGCAAGCATTTAAGCACTTCCGGTTAGTCGATTTTTTTTATAGGTTTTTAGTTAAATGCTTGAAATATAATATACAATATAAAATGCATTGTTATATACTTGTGATTTTAATTTGTCTTGTAAAAGGCAGTTGCTAACAATTGGCTAAATGGGACTACAGAGGTTGTTGAGGACACAAAACGTCATTAGTAGAACGGGTAAACTAATTTACTCTCTAGTCTGCTTACACAGCTTTGTTGGGTTAATAAAATCATGCTCTTGCAGCCTATTATAACATGAACATTGAGGGAAAATGTTTTTAAACAAACACTGAAAGAGTTGTCGGAATGTCATGTGACATTTTAAATGATTTACCCATTTTTGCCGATATAATAAAACATTTGGTAAACTTATGAAACCAATAAATGAATAAAGGCCAATTAGCCCTTTAATCAAACAAAGCCCCTTTACATCTTTCGTTCATATGTTTAGCCAATTAAATCTTTGTTCAGAAGGACCTATTATTCAAATGCAGGTCCATATACACAATCTGAGAGTTATGTAAAACAGAAAGAAAAATGTAAAAAGTTTAGGTGGGGGCTTTTGCACTTTAATTTGTTTATCTTGATGTTCTAGATGTCATTATGCTCAAATTGTTAATTAAGCACACCCTTTTAGATTTCCATTTGCCATTAATATACCAGATAATACTCAGGGAATGTCACTTAAGTAAAATTGTTGTTCAATTAAAGCATTAGAACATTTCCAGGACTAAAGAGTGACACCTTATTTACTTAGAAAGAACAGGAAACCTGCTAACTGAATGACTCATTTTCTGGCTTTAAATTTATGTGAAAATTCAAACATGTTTAAATTTAACACACAATAATTGTTGATAATTTAATCAATAAAACGTATCGATGGTCGATTAAGCAAGGAGTGTAGTTTTGGGGGGCGTGTGGCACATGCGTGCACGTCAGATCTAAAAATAAATATAGACAAACATAATTTGTCCCTAAGACTTAATTCATGGCCACAGCCCACCATTCATTAATATGTTCCCTCATTCAATTAAAACGAAGGTTAGCAAAAAGTGGCCATGATTTAACTAAAATGAGGGAACGGCACGCACGATAGCTTTCAATTTCCACCCGCATGTCATATCCAAGGTGCTGTACAATATAAATAAACTTGATGTGGACAACAAGGACAAACTGTTACAATTGAATGTGTAGTGATAAAGAATGAAACCCATACATCTATAAAATAAACTAGGTTAGGTAAGGCTAACATCTGTCGTTTTGGCAAGGTATGCCGTCTACACTACAGCATTTTTTACCACAGTAAGATAAGTTTATAGTACACTGCAATAATAGATGGCAAGGATTTGATAAAGAAACAAGAGAATTCAGTACAGCCCTACGGATCATTTTACTTTAAATGTCGATAATGTTAATTGCAAACATTGTGATTGCATTTTAAAACACAATACAAAAAAGCACCATGATAGACTACCATTTAAAAAAAAAAATGCATTCAGCGGTCTCCGTAACGAGAAACCATATAACCTCCATTTAAAGTAAAATGATCCCAAACGCACACTTTATTTGATCAAATTATCAATTATATCAATTCATTTTACAATCCTACCCTTTTATTTAGACTAAACCTAATTCTGGTGAGGAAGCTGGCATTCTTAGTGGCATTTGCACATCCTGTCATGCTAGTGACTAAATGCCACTGCATTGTTCATCTAAATGACAATCAAGCATGGGAATGATCAGAAATTGACATCCCTAATTCCTTAAACTTCAACCATACCAAACACCAGAACAGATGAAGCTGCTCTATTCAAATATAGTATATTCAAAAGATGTTTAAATTTAGTCTTTTGTTTTTCTTGCACTGAGTTAAGGCATTTCTTAATCGTCAAGGACCTTGAACGATGCAAAAAAAACGTGGAAAACATGAGTAACAATTAATGACTGGTATGTCAAAAGCATAACTGAAGTGAAAACCTCTCAGCCTCTCACATAAGTCACACACGACAGTCGGAATTGGCGTATTATGACCCTCAGCATCAGTCACGGAAATCGCAATGAGCAATTTAAACTCATGCAGCTGCATCAGAGATGCCTTAGAAAAATAATCAGCATTTAAGACTGAAATTACAATGCCATCTTAAAATAAATCATCAGTGACGAACAACAGTGACGCATGGAGAAACAGAATGATAAAACAAGAAAGGGAGGACACAGAAAGAGACGAAAAGGGAGAACAAACAATTGAGATGATCTTATATTTACACAAATACATTGCCACTTATATATTTTTTTTAAAATTCAACATGCAAGTATAAAAGAAAAATTCTAACCCCAAACTTTTGAACGGTAGCATTCATTTGATCAAAAATGCAGCCAAGACATTAATAGTGAAATATTGTATTTTATATAAATAACTGATTTCCAATAACACATTTTAAACCGTAATGTATTCCTGTGATGATAGATCCATTTTCAGCAGTCTTTACTCAAATTAGAAATCAGAAACCGTTCTAATTTGACTTTTTTCAGGAATCTTTGATGAATAAAGCTCAAAAGAACAGGTATATAGTATTTATTTATTTATGTTTTAAGGTGCGTGGTACTTCATGCCTGACCTTGCCCTAGGGCACCCATGTGAGTCACGCTTAACTTGTATTGAACCCCGAATATTCCATTACCAAAAACATTTTTTGTTTTACAACATCCATGCATGGGTCATTACTCTCAAATGATTGGAAGGAAGTTCGCTAGAATTCCAAGAGTCAAACGATCCTGAAGGAAAGCAGACTCGTCTGCAAGAAAGAGCCTGACCAACCATGTGTAAGATGAGCCATGGAACCATACAGTGACCCCAGACAGAGGCCACAGGACACACATACACACACACAAACATGCCTTCAGCATGCAGGCACAGCAGACACACACAAACACACCATGAAAAGACACAATGTGGCATTCAAACACACACCCAGAGCACAAACACACTGAGCAAGGTGACGGCAAATGACACGGAAGAGTCATTCAATGGCCGATACATTGTATATTGCTATTTCTGTGGAGAAGACAGGGGTATGGCTTTAAACCCAGATGTCAACATTTCCCCTGCAGTCCCATAACACACACATGCAGTGGGAGTGAGGATGACTCATTGAGCTGCTCTGACATAACTCCTCCCCCTCCACATCCTTGTGAGTGCTCCTAAAACGGCTGACACCACCACGCAGCTGGAAATAGCTCGCCATGGCGCAAAAAATAAGCTTCCATCTGGCCAAGAGAGGAAGGGGGGAAATGAACGAGGAAAAGAAATTAGGCAAGACACATGGTCACATTTCTCTCAAAGAGATAGTTCATCCAGTCAAAAATGTCTCGATGACGACGATGCCGAAATGCGATGTGTTCAGTGTAGCAACCAAATGCCTCATTTTTTTATGCAAATATTAGTGGAAAACAGGAGTGGGCGATACAACCAAAGTCTTACTTCATGATATGAGAAACTATTTCATGATAACGACAGTGACAAAATTGTTCTTATTTCTAATAAACTAAGCAGCCAATCACAAACAATAGGAAAAATAAAATTAAATCAAAATGAACAACCCTAATATTTTTATAGAATAGTGTGTTTATTTTAGGCTAAATGATTTACCTGCGCCTATAATTTCTTAGAAATTGATGTGCCTTTGTTGTTATATTTATGCAAAAAAACTGCCCCTACTTGCAGCAACATAGTCAACAGTGTAATTATAGATGTATTTACATTAGGGCAGTCCGTTAAATGCGTTTTAATTTTTTTTTGCCAAACAAACTTTTTTTTTTTTACGTGATTTTTTTTTAACAGGACGCGGCATGCGCTGTGCCGCTGTGCTATGAAACCCATTCATTTCAATGGCTTGTGCCGCGCAAGAACGTTTTGTTGCTTCGTCGACCAAAGCGCAAGCAAATCTAGCTAGACTGGAAACAAAACAACATGCACGATGCCGCACACACTTGTTTGGCCTTGTGAGCCGGCCAAACAGTAGGTTAATGTTACGTTTTGAGTGGATGACGAGCGCGAGACGCCGAAATGGATGCCAATAAGATTCTTAATGGGAAGTTTACTTTTAAAAAGTTGCCAAATGTTTCCATTGACAAGACCAAAGTGATCTGTGTGTTTTGTCGTTGTGCACTGAGCTATCATCACCGCAGAACGTCCAGTCCGAAATACCGCTTGTCAATATCATGACCTCGTCAGTATTTCTTTCACCCTCTTATTGATGGACAGTGTTACATTGAGAGAGAGATTATTTGCTCCAAGTGAGAATGTTAGTGTTAAATTGAACAGAATATGCCAATGTTGTTTTCAATAAAAAACATTAAAATGAGGGAAAAAAATGGGACCAAAAGAAATCAAGGGACATTTAGAACAGTTAACTCGCGATTAATCGCAATTAATCATACATTTTTATCTACGACATTAATGTGATTAATCGCGATTAAATATCTTAATCGTTTGAGAGCACTAATTTACATAAATTAATTATGTAATTACATTACAATACAATTACAATTTAACCATGCATGTTCCAGACTTTATTTTCTCATTCAAGCATGTTTCGTTATCACTCTGAAGTGCCAATAACTTGAGCGAGTACTGTGCTACATGGATATATTTGCATTACATTCCACTATATAAATGATATAGCCAAATACGATTAGAATACAGGATCAATATAAACTGAAAAAAAGGTGTTCAAATTCTCTAACATTTGACTTCGGCTTGCAGAAGAGATGCTCAGTTACTGCGTTTAACTCATCTATGTGAAATGTTGAAGGTTTAAATATTATTTCATTTCATATCTGTAGGGTTAATACATTATGTCCCCTGAACTGTTGACATCAAATTCGTGCTTAAATAGTAAAGTAATCATCGCAGGTTTCATCCGTCCAGTCTGTGGCTTGCAACCATAATCATCTGAATTTAGCTTCAAATGGCGTCTAATCGAATATTAGGCTCATTTTCCTCTACTTGTTACCACTGTTTTTCTGCAACCACAATGCGTGCTTAACTGCAAATCACGCAACACATATCCTAAAGCTATAGGATCATTCAGTCAATAAAAATAAAAGCAATTACATAGCCACAAAAAGTAAAAATGGGGGTCCCAGCATTAAGTGACAAAAGCGAGAAAGAGAAACACTGGGCAGCAGCTGTCAGAGTTCATCTTCGTGTTGGTCAACACATGTGGCCCTAAATCCCCTCAAAGGCCTCAGAGAGACAGAGGGAGAGAGAAACACACAGATCCCCGGGCTGGCCTGAGGTCAGATTTGTCTCTTTGAGTTGAAGTGTTTGTAAGGCATGACGCGGGGACAACAGTTTCATGCCCCGAGTTGAACTGAGGAAGAGAGAGTGTTTAAAAATCAGGACAAGAGAGAGCGTGAGAAACAGATGGCTAAAAAGAAGATAGACCTGCCACACCATGACACCAGTCGTGATGCGATAAAGGGACAAGCAATAGCTCTTTTTTATGTTGATGTGAGTTTTTGTCCTAAGCAAGCAGCAAGGAACCAGACATTTTGTCAGTTACTTGGTTTCTATTTATGCAGCATTGGCTGGGTGGCCCTGCGTATATTGTATAGTACACATGAAATATGTTCCTATTGGCTGTTGGGAGCCTACGCACTAGAGGAAGCTTTGACGTAGGCTTTGAAGGATGAGAATGTGCAAGAGCCGGGTCAATTTTAAAACCGAACGGCAATACGGTGAACTGAAATTTAGATGCACAAATGGACCAGGACTTTTGTTTGCAGTTGACAGCGTCACTTTAGCAAACCCTTGCATTTGTCCTCCACATCCTTGAGATGCACGAGTTCGCATTTTTACGACATGGTGTAGAGATATAAAAAAAGACAACGATCTCACATATTTAACATAAAAAGGCTAACATTATGAACAGGTGCCATCACATTTACGAGTCGGAAATGTTCCCAGAGATTTTGCCCATCATCATGTTGTGAACTGTCAAACACTCAAATTTGCCTCTGCTAGCGAGCACACGAGTGCTGAGGACACGAGTGCATGTGCACAAACAGAAAGCCATTTTGATAAACGCAATCAAAAGAGTAACAGATAAAAAAAATGACTGCAGCTGTTCTGAAACCATTGTACAGCTGTTGTTCGAACATACGCAGTTTAAATTAATTACGATACCAATTTAAAAGTTGTCGTGTGCTAAACTATTGGAGACTTGCGAGCCAAAATTGATTAGATTGATGAAACGATTACCAGAGATCTCATTAGTTAAGTAACATCATGTCAAGGTTAATGTACCATTAGATTAAGGAGGAAAAATATAGGTACCCGTCCCTTTTAGAGCGCAAAGGAACAGATCTTGAATGACTATCGACATTTACAAAGGGTCATCATGTTAAATGAAGTGAATAAAACAAAACATGGGCATTACCAATTTCTCTAACTTTTGATGATTCCTCAAAACACTACATTAACCATTTTGTAGAATTTGGCAAAACAAATCATAACCTGATTTCCATCAGGTCCCTTAGAACCAAGGAGACAGAACAGATGTTATTAAAGTTTAATTGGTTCAGTTTGAGTTTCACCCAACTGACTTTTATTCAGACCATAGAAGTACTGTAAAGGGTCAAAGGTCAGATTTAACATGCCAGAAGCATTATTGAAGAAACCTCACATTCAAGGGCAGCATGACCGCAATGACTCTAATGCTTTAGAGGAACAACTTTGCACACTACTCTCTCTCTCTTTCACCCTCGTCAAAGTGCGCAGCCAAGCAGGGAAAACATACTGCAAGAACATCTGGTCCAGAGATGCACTACAGAAGATACAGTCAATAAACTGAACAGGAGTGCGGGTTTCAAAAGAGGAAGTACCTCCAACACATCAATACCTTTACAACACGGCTGCGCTGTAAAAATGCTACTGTCACAGACAGGATAAAAGGGAGCAGGCAACATCAGAATCCTTTCTACCAAGATGTCTTTATCTGGATAAATGTACCCTCACCTGCCTATGGGAAAAAAATTGAGAAGTGCATTAATATTAGGGCTGCCCCCGACTATAAAGATTTTTCTAGTTGACAAGTAGACGTTTATTTAAGCCATTAGTCAACTAATAATCACAGATTAATTTACAATTTAATTACTATATATATATATTGAAAGGAATACTAAACCATAATGAGCTTTAAAATTAATATATCGCAATAGGCGTAATATATCCTATTCCGCTCCAAAGTGCATGCATAAAGCTTGCCACAAAGTACTGGCAAAAGTAATGATTAGCAATGTGTTGAAAAAAATTACAGCTGTGCAATTAATCATATTTTGATTTCAGCTTCCAACGATTATGAAAACAGGATAATTGAGGTAAAGTGCGTATTGTGCCACTACCGCATTCAGTCCAGCGCACTTTCGGTACACTTTTGTTCCTCCCTAACCCTATTTAACAAAATTTGTATGTAGCCAAAATATGATGTAGCCAAAATTTGATGTAGCCAAATTTACCATCCAAATCAGCCGAAGTGAGTGGGTGTTGTAAAATGCAGTCTGCTGTTGCTAAACTATGGGATGTGCTTGATATTAAACGGTGTAATTAAAAGTGTATTATGCCGCGAAAGAGACGATGTTGCCTAGGCTGTCTCCTGTGCGCACGCTCCTAGCCAAAGCCAAGTATACTAAGGGCTTCAAGTTCAGATTCGCGCATAAACAGTCAAATAGCCCGCACACAAATCTGTCGAAACGCCGTTTTGGTAAACACAGTCGATTATGTCACAGGTCAGTGTAAACACTCGAGAAAGCGTGTTTGAAACTTGCGTGTAACGGTATAATGGATCTGTGCGGCCAAATGACTGCTGCAGTTATTAATATTAATCTAACAAGGAAAGACAAAGATAAAAATCACTTTCTGCTCTTTAATTAATAGTCTACATCTAATATATACAGCAATGTTATATTACATTTGATTACTTGATTTCATTTCTGTTGGCTACTTTTCTAAATACCACTTAGTACATCTTCCTGAAAAAAAACAACAGTTTATTTCATTTGTATTTTTCGTTTGCAATTTGTTTCTTTGTTCTTATTTTATTGCTGACTGTTTAAGTCTTCTGTAACTGTTTTGAGGACTTTTAACTTACATTAATTACCCTAGTAATAGTTTTAGCTGAAGTATCAATAATTGTGATACATCACTGACATTTAAAATTACCCATATCATTAAATAATTGTTAATGATAATATTTAGGGCAGTTGTGGCCTAATACATAAGAGTCTTAGTACTGACATAAAATGTAGGTGGGGGAACGAATGAACAGCACATGCGCTCTTCTATCAACATTTTGGTCAACTAAATCTCTTCTAGTCGACTATTAGGGGGCAGCCCTAATTTTTATCCATTTAAAATTAAAACAAAATACGTAATTGATAACGTGAAATAAGCAGTATAGTCACTACATATGGGCTTAAACCTCTCTAAAGCTTACATTAATTTAGTTTTAGATCATTCGATAGATGTTATAGCATTGTGGAAGCTGGTCTGAAACTAGTTTCATTAAGAGACACACAAAGTGCTGCTTAGTCACGACTATCTGAGGAGAGAGGCAGATGCCATGGGTGTCAGACAGACATGCAACCAAACACTGCCGGTTGGTCACCATGGTATTATGATAATTACATCATGCTGCTTAATACACTAGCTCACTACCATCTGATCTACCTTCCGCAGACCGAAAAGACTGGAATTAAATCGGATTTACATGTTCTGAGGGAAAAATAAGTGGTGCTTTGTCCGTGCCGCACTCGCCTGTTGTGGATACTTTCCAATTCACTGTTAAGCAGTTGTTAGTCAGGGGTTTGATAACATCTATAACCCTTAAAGGGATAGTTAAATGTAAAATGGTAAATTCACACAACCTCATGCTGTTCCAAACCCCTAAAACTAACATTCATCTTCAAACCCCCTTCAACTGGTTTGGTTACCATTGGAAAAAATATATCAGTGTATGTTCCTCAGAAGAAAGTCGTACAGGTCTAGAACATCATGTGGGTGAGAAAATCGCAATTAAATTTTAGGTGAACTATCCCTTCACATCCGATAATAGTGATTTTTAGCATCGCAAACACATTTAAAGAGTTTATAAAAGCAGAAATGCTGTAAACTGGACAAAGCAACAGTCTGAAATGACGCTAACATCACCTCATTAAAATGGTTGACAGAAGATACTATAAACCCAAAAGATCAATCTCTCGGTCTAAATCAAGCTTCCAGGTTTCTCTTTCGAGAAAAATCTACTTGTCAAAATATTACAAAACCTAAAGAAATATATTTTTAAAATCTCTCTGGTTGGTCTCATGCCTCGGAAGCACATATGAGATCTAAATACATCCGTAATCTTTATTGTTTTGTAATCATCTCTGATCTGATTAAAGTCATCTTTAAGCTGCCAGGATAGAAACACGCTGTGATCTGAAAGCTCGCAGCCGCGTATCCATAGATACAGACCCACAGCTCCGCATCCCTGCTCTCTGTTTACATGTGCATGACAAATTGCGACTCTCTGAAAGCCTCCTTTAAAAATAATCACAAACTTCATGAAAGATTTCAAACATATTGCTGAAACTATTAAAAGCACAAGAACCCAAAAACAAAAAAATGTTCATGCAACGGTAGTGCAAAAGTCCTCCCTAATAAACTACATGTCTAATTTGTCAAATCAAAAGCTTTTTTTATTTTTTTTACCAACATGCTGAATCATCATGTCTTATTACAGGAGGTCAGGGGTCAGGAAGAGAGTGGCTAATTGCAGCGAGATGTTCACGCTCCAATTTAAACCACTAAGTTGAAAATATAGCTTGCTAATACCCACACACTTAGCCTAGACAAAGCACCCATTACACATCAGCTCTCATTAACAGCCTTATTTGGGCATGAATAAGAAACATTTGATGACCACAAAAATGTGTGTGCATACGCAGCCCCGCAAAATGATGCTTCCATAATAATTTGTTAACATATAGCCAATCAAAACTGAGCATTTGAGAATTGCATTGGATTGAGAGGACGCGTATGACATTAATAGATGAGGAAGAGAGATTCGAAGAGAGCGTGTGCTCATTATGGGAGTAGATCTATAGGGCTTTTGGCTGCAGTGCAGCACTGGTTTGTCAGAGCGAGTGGAGGGGAGGAGAGCCGGTGGGCTTCTGTCTGTCTAGCCCCCCCTGGTGTCCAGTCAAGACATTGCTCTAAGATCTGAGTGTGAAAGATGCATGAAGGGAGGAGATCGGCGCTTTTAAGAAATGGAGGAGAGAGCAAAAAACCATCACATCAGCACTTTGCTGGCACCCAGTGGATTCAGTAATGGCCTTAGTGACAGGGATATCCAAGGACAGACGTGCATTAACTCGTACCTCGCCTTCTAGCCTTGGGGGCCTGATACTGGACAGGTGGATGGTCTTACACTCCCCAGAGTTCAGCTTCACCACGATGGCATCTGCGTTCATGACTTGCATGACCTGTACAGAAGAGGGCAAAAAGAAAAATAAAAGCACAGAAAGACAAACGAAGGTCAAGTTATCAATGAAAATTCGCACGTTATTGTCAAGAACCAATGACATTTGATACCACTGATGCTCAACCTTCACTCTTGACCTCAATTGAATATTTTATGGTTTATTGTAAAATGTACATACTTGATGTTTTTGTCCATTTTGAAGCACAAACTATTTTAGGGACAAAAAAAAAAACTGATTGAGAACACGCACAACTTTCCACAAGCATTGCCAGCAGTTGTAATATGATGTCACACTCTGTTTACTAAGCTGTACACCCAATCAGAGTGCTTTCTCTGACCAGTGTGCTCCGCCGTCGATTCAACATGCTCAATCAGCCGAAAAGCCACCAATAAGGGGTTTGACTACAGGCCTATGTCACGAAAAAATTGAAGACCGGAAGTATGTCTTTTAGAAGGGATACGGCTCTTCCGGTTAGCTTTTTACAATGGTGGAGTCCGATAGATACCGCAAGACCAAATCTCTCTGCAACCTGCCTGAAGTCACATATGATGATGTGGTTTCGGATGGTAAAGGAAAACTCTCAAGTGGGAAAGCATGAAAGCTGAGGTATGGGTGTCTACGTCCTAATGCAGAGCAACCCGGTACACTACAACAACAGTCGCGGGTAGCTCTAGCCATTCGCCAGTAAGGTAAACCTTTCTATGGTAGCAGCAAAATGGACCAATCAGCAGACGTTGCTACTACATTTAAAGGGATACTCCACTTTTTTGGGTGAAATAGGCTCATTTTACAACTCTCCCAGAGTTAAACAGTTGCGTTTTACCGTTTTCTAATCCATCCAGTCGATTTTCTGGTATTTAGAAGAATATCAGTAACCAGACAGTCTCTGGTCTCATTGACTTCCATAGTAGGAAAAAATATATACTATGGAAGTCAATGAGACCAGAAACTGTCTGGTTACTGATTTTCTTCTAAAAATCAGAAAATCGGCTGAATACATTTGAAAACGGTGAAACTCAACTGTTTAACTCTGGGGGAGTGGTACAATGAGCCTATTTCCAAAAAAAAGTGGAGTATCCCTTTAAGGCCTCATTATGCTTCTGCGTCAACTCCACGGCATAGCTAGTTTTACGCTTCTGCGTCAGGTTGCGTTGCATCGCGGTGCATTTCACCACCTAAACGCTAGGGGGGGTGTGGTTTGCGAATCTCTTTGCTAGTTTGTTTTGGTTCCATGGGCCCGTTCCGCTTTTTCATTTCCGACAATGGCAAACAAAAGAGAGAGAATGTTGTCGGAGCTGGAGCTAATCAACGTTGAACAACAAGACGACACAAACTTTGTCCCCATAGAACCAACACGGATGTCCAGGGCCCGTTCCACCCGAGCTGCCATAGCTGTTCGGAATGACTTGAAGGCTTTTTTTCAGTCTCCACATGGAACTATGCCATGGCAGGATAATGTGTCCCGTGGCAGACTTGGTTAGTACTGTATTATCAATGATGTAACCGTAAACATTGTATTGTAAATAAACAACAAACTGTGTTTCAAAACAAACGTTGATTTATTGATTGATTGAAGTTTATTACGAGCAAAAAAGAAAGAAAAGAATATAGACATATATATATATATATATATATTAACAATGAAATAAAAAAATAACTGTTTATTTTTAGTTGAATTCTTTATTTACTTTCTTTATAATGTATTATAATTATCAGTACGAGGGTGCAAATGTTAAAAATGGCTCTATAGCGGGAGGGGGAAACCGGAAAAGCCACACTCCTGAAATTATGTATAATCTGACCAATCACAGCCCTTGCAGTCTGCGTCGCCTCGACACGTAATTACAAATTTATGAAGGTGCACGTCGAGCTACAGCGGAGGGGTCGGAGAGGGGTTCGCGTCGACGCAAGGGTTCCGCGGGGGTATGCCGTCGATTCGACGCAGAACCATAAAACAGGCTTTAGGATTGTGGGTAGTGTAGTTTTTTTTTTTTTTCATAAGCACAAAGAAAAACATTTATTTAGAGAAATACTGTTGACCGGAAGTTCTGTATCCTTACTCCGCGTTCCGGAAGCAGGAAGTGTGACATAGGCCTATAGTGGCAAAGTTTTAGAACACACTAAAAAAACAGGGCCGAAAGTAAGATGCTCAATGACAGCCCGACATTGACTTGAACGTGTAAACACCTTAAAAGCAACTGCCAGTCAAAACCGAAAAAAGGCACATCTACAGCAATTAAAGCACTGCATTTGTAACATTTACCACCTTTTTCACACTCAAACTGCCTACAGTGGTCAATGTGTCCACTTTAATTATTTGTCAAATATTTGTCAGTCACCCTAACATTCAGGAGTGTATCGAGAGAGCGCACGAGTAGGTGTAAAAAAGAACGAGAGGTGGCGAGCAAGCTCCGCTTGGAGGACGGGAGAGACTGACTTGTTGCCAGAGAAACGTTACTGTACTCCACCACGAGCCTTCTGCGGCACAAAAGCAAACAGCTGCAAACAAAACACTTCTCCCACACTGTTCTCAAAAGAACATGCCTCCTCTCTCTGATTCTCTCATCCTACCACCATTACACTCACATAAGACAATGAAAGCGAGCCAACAGGGAACACAAAAGAGCTGAGTGGGAGAGTAGTGAAACGGTCAATTTTCAGCCACGATTAAATCAAAATAATAATAACAACAACAATTCGGATTTAATTTCCCCAGTGATGTGAAGAGATTCCTGAGGTTACAACTGGCATGTGCTACCTTTGACATCCAGGTTTTGTGACAGAATCATGTTTCATTACAGCTCATGCGTTACATGTGCAGGCTGTATCCAATCGCATACATATCCCATCCGCTCAAGACGACAAATGTCACAGAAGCTCTGATGTTTAGTATATCATATCCGATGTCATCTTATATGATCATCAACTCCAAGTTATTTAACAGAGGGGTCGGTGATGTGGAAGATGACGGGGTAATGGATCATATATAACCAGACCTGAACAAGCAGAGGAATGCTTTCAAAAACATGCATTGTGATGTGAGCAAATGAAGACAAAATTACAGTCTTCAGAGGGACATGAAAGATGTGAGCAGAATTACGGCACAGACTGATAGATCGCCAGGCTTTGAACTGAATCTTCAGAGTGGAAATTAAACTGATCACTTGCAGAAGCATTCGGCAGTGATACAGCAGAGAATGTCAGTCAATGCGTGTGTGCTGCTTATGTATTCCTAAGCACACTCAGTGCCAAATCAACAAGGTCACCTGAGCAAATTAGTAGGGGGGATGTTTCAGTGTGGTGGTAGTTGAGCAAAACTGGGAACTGAAAGAAGAACATTTTGTCGTTTCATTAGTAGTCACATATGCAAGTCACTTCACCGCAAGCTACCAACAGAGATCTTCAGCCCAGATCCATGACTCACTCTGGTACTGCAGCCCATTGAACACGACAGGGAGCTACTGCCACCTACAGATCTTCATTAGAACTACATCATAAGGAGAATGATGTTGTGCCCAATAAATATGATATTTTATATATATTTGGCACAATTTTTTTTTTTTTTTCACAAATGCATTTTGTCTACACAGCTCATTTATTTAACATCAACCATCAATAAAAGGTACTATAGTAATGATATAACATTGTAATGGCGTGGTGCTTTTGATACATGACATAGGACTGAAAGATTATCATGAGCTAATCATAAGCTATTTCTGTTTTTGAAAGAACTATATTATCCTGATCAAGGCAGTAAAACCATAATACTGTGAAATATTACACTTTAAAAAAAACTTTTCTATTTTAATACATTTACATTTTTTTTTTATCCTGTGATGGCAGCACTAAATTTTCAGCAGTATTACTCCAGTTTTCAGTCACATTATCCTTCAGAAATCATTCTGAAATAGGATTTGCACATTTTGCATTAACATTAAAATGCATAAAACATTTGCATTTTAAATGTTAAAACCGTTCTGCTGGTAAAAAGGTCTTTTTTTAAAACTGTGATACTCTGAGGATTCTTTGATGAATATAAAGCGACACATAAGCATTTATTTGAAATTGAATACTTTTGTAATATTAAAAAAAAAGTATTTACTGTCACTTTTGATCAATTTAATGCATCCTCATCCAAATATATATATTTTTAATAAAACGCTAGTATATATACAATTTTATTTTGGCCTGAATATATCTTTTTAATTAAAAAAAATATATATATATATATATATATATTTTTTTTTTTTATAAAACTACATATGGTTTATACAGAGTCCCCGATGGTTTCTCATGTGCATGTGAAAGTCAGTTAATTATATTTTTATTTTTGCAAAAGGTCCCTTTAGGGGCTCCGTAGGTTCAAGTTTATGGTTTACAACTAAATTAAAACAAAGCAACCTTAGCTGAAATGTAATAATTCTTCTAATAAAAAATAATTAAAATATAATTATTGCTGTTGTTGAATAATAATACTATTACTGTTAAACTCTTCCTAAAAATCATCTGAAGGCCAGGAAATGCAAGCCAATTACAACAGCTAGATCTGTATGCCAGGACACAGAAACAGCTTACAAATACTTGCAATTCTGCCTTTGTCAGTAGCTTTTTCTGTTGAGTTTCTCTCCAACACACACACACACACACACTCTCTCTCTTAAATACACACAATTTCAAAGTATATCTTTCTCTCCCAGCTCAAAGAGATCTGAGGCAAGCTAAAGCTCATATAAATGTTTTATTCTTCACTTCTGGTATTTTCTGACTCAGGCAAAAAAACACACATTTTGTGTCTGCGGATTTTGAAACTAATTCTGTAAGCAGATTCCAGAGCAACACCTTTACATAACCAAAGGCCAAGCATGAATATTTTAAAGGTCTTGAAGTTCAGTGAAACAACCTTACTTTAAGGAGAACGAAGAAACTTTCCGCAAAAGCAAGCACAGTTGCTAACTTAGGAGAGAGCACACAGTGTCAACATCTCAATTAAGTCCAGGCGGCAGCGGTTTAAACAAAGTTAACAAACCTTACTGATGTGGCAACATAATGTGACTGCAAAAGGTAACCTTACAAATTCTTCTTTGATCTTAAAGTCAACATGAAACCACATTCATGGGCAATTTTACCAGAATAATACGATGCATTTCCAAATGAAACAAAATATTCAAAAAAGATTTTTTATTTTATTTTTTTTCTTGATTTTATCGATTGGGAATAGAGTGGTGCAGGAATGATGTCAGAACCCAAAATTTTCCCATGGTGTTTTATAATGGTACTTTTGTTTCATTTATGAGTAAAATAAAGGGTAACACTTTACTTCAAGGGGTGTGCAGAAGACTAACATGATAATCCTGACATGACATATGTTATGAATATGAAAGAGGGTTTATGCATGTTTGTGACAACTGTCATTAAGTGTCTTTTGTAAGTGTCTCAATAATGTCATTTTTAATGCAAATATGAATTTTATTGAGATGTCTTTGTTATGACACCTTGACATAAACCAATACATCATAACCTGTCAGTGTCTTTGTCATGACAACTTGATATTGTCAAGACAACACAACCTGTCATAAACATGACATAGCAGAATAATTATCAAACTTAAAGGGTTAGTTCACCCAAAAATGAAAATTCTGTCAGTATTTACTCACCCTCATGTTGTTCCAAACCTCTATGTTTTTTTGTTCTGCTGAACACAAAGGAAGATATTTGGAAGAATGATTTAATCAAACAGATCTCATTCCCCATTGACTACCAGTCAATGACCATGACAACATGACAGTTTAACTTAATTTAATGTCAAGTTGTCATGACAAAGACACTGACAGGTTATGATGTTATTGGTTTATGTCAAGATGTCATAACAAAGACATCTTAAACAATGTCATATTTGCATTCAAAATGACATTATTGAGCAAAAGACACTTCATGACAGTTGTCATAAACATGCATAAACCTTACTATATGTCATGTCATGGTTATGAAGGTGTCATGTCAGTCTTATTCAAGTAAAGTGTTACCAAATAAAGCTTGTGGTAAACATACCTTGGCAACATTTTGACATTTTGTTGCACTGCACACACTCACACCCCAAGGTGCCTTATGTTTTCAAAAATTAACAAATGCTTCAAAATTCACATTTTCGCTTTGGGAGTGTGTAATTTAAGTTGTAAAACAAAACGTCAAAGTATAGCCAAATTTTGTTTTCCACAGGCTTTATTTGACATATAAATTGTAAAACCCCATAGTAAAATCTAGAAGGAACCAGCTGCGAATTAGTCTCCCGGGTTTCTAACGTCACCCTTACACCACTCTAATAAGATTGTGAGATGTGCTCAGTTGCCTAAAATAATGTTTGGAATTTGTCAACACTATGTTTGCCACCTCCATGACAAGAGACGTCATTTGAAAAGCAAAGTACTTTCAGAATCTTACCGACCTCAAACTTTTGCACAGTAGTTTGAGAAAGAAACCATGTCAATTTCATATTCAATCTGTCTCTTTCACACTCAACTGTTTTTCTAAAAGTCAAAATTTGAGAAAAGCAAATAACCCTTAAAGTTAACATTACGCCTTATTCTTTCTTCATGCATTCTATATTTCAGGGCAGCGAAAGCAGATATTCAGCGGTAATTTAGCAGGGGAGCGTTGAAGACTGCAGCTGAACAGAACCGCTGAGACGGCCCAAGGCTGACTTTACAGAGTATGCAAAATGAAATGAAACACCTGAGACCTGAAAGGCCTGCCTCGCTGACAGACACAATAGAGAACAAGGCGTCAGGGAGATGAGTATGTCAACCGCACTCAGCACTTTATGAGACTGCGGTGCTCAAATATTCTTCAGAAGCCCTGTAATAAAGGAGTTTGTAGAACAGACAGAGTAGAGACGGTCATTTGTTATCATGTTGGGTCTCAGCTGGTGAAATGTCAAGCTTTGCTAGTGTGGAAGCGTCGACCTAAACTCTGCGGACTTCTCATCTTATTTTTAGACGTAGACTTGTTTCGCTTGGAGATCAAGAGTTTGGCTGGATGGCCCGAGGGCTGATTTTAGATCAACAGGTTTCAGTGACCTTCAGCGAGAGGAACTTTTGAAGAGGTCAGAACTGCATTATCATCTATCCAAGAAATTGGATTTGTTCAGATTTCTCATGGCTCGTTTTGTGGGTCAATAGCAAGAACAGGTAAAGAAATGTAGGTTAAAACATGTGCCAAGTTCTTAGAATTGTACTCTTTGCATTCATATCAGTTTTAATAGGTTTAATAGCTCAGGTTTAATTCATATCAGTTTCAATAGGTTTAATAGCATAGTTACTTTCAATATGGTTTAATAGCTTCAAGGTCTCACGTGTAGTCGTAAAGTAAATAGTAGTACATTTTATTACGTTTCTTATAACCTGAATACATGTTAATGTACATATCTTCATTTTTTGGAATTTTTATAACTAGAACTAACCTTGCTTTGTAAAAAAAGAAGAAAAAAAAAGGAAAAAAAAAGTCAAATTATTTGATATTTTTAGAGACTTATTGACCTTGACACACTGTATTGAGGGTCTTCCAGAATTTTTCTGAACATATCTGCATGTTGGTTGCTCCACATCATAATATTTTAAAGGGATAGTTCTAACATCATTTACTCACCCTCATGTCATATCAAACACACAAGACTTTCATTCCTCGTTGGAACACAAGTGAAGATATTTTTATATAAAATCTAAGCCAGTTTTGTGCTCTCCACTGACAACTACCACTTTGACGCTTCAAAAAGTTTATAATGAGTTTGCGAAACTACCGTAATCCATATAAATTGAGTGGTTTAGTCCAGATTTTCTGAAGAGACTCGATCACTTTATATGATGAAGCGTCAAATTGTCAGTCGCAGAGCTGTCATTGGAGGGACAGAAGTCTCTCAGATTTCATTAAAAAGATCATTTGTGTTACGAAGGTGACTGAAAATCTTATCAGTTTGGAATGACATGAGGGCGAATTTTCATTTTTGGGTGAACTATACCTTTAAATATAGCAATGTAATCCATATTGTGGCTTACATCCAAGTGTAACGGATGCATTGAAAAGAAAAACGTAGGGCTTTTAATTCGCTTTATGTCTTCATTTTGATTTATTATTTTGGTTTGATTTAAAAATTTGCACTGTCATTGGTTCTTGTATAACAATTCTGTGGTTTATCACTATTAAGGCTGCACAGATTGAAACCGAAATACTTTCAAACCAAGTGAGGACAAAGACTTACCTTTGCTACAAACTGTCTGTCCTTCAGGTCCAGATTGGCAGTGGGAGCAACATAGTCTTTCCAGATTCTTACTTTACGCTCTTTCGCTGAACTGCAGGGTTTTAGACAGAGAGAAATATTCATTTCACCAAAATGAAGAACAGCATAAATGACATCCGTGTGCACTTAATTGGAATAAAGACACAACCTTGTATGTTCCTATCATATTTCATTGCGATTGTGTCTAATGCTTCAGTAAGCTAGCAGGTGGGCATAAGGGCAGGTGTTCTTGAACAGCTGTGTGATAAGTTGCCACATTTGCTAAACTATTCTGCTGAAACATGAAGTAAGAGCAGCCCGAGACAGTCTAAAGCACTTAACAAGCTGCTCTGTCTGGTCCAGCAGTCGAAATGTCAGGCATATTTGAAATGTATAGCGTGCTAGGGCAGACAACTGTCCGACTCGGAAAGCACTGACCGTTCTGCTGCTCGGAGTTTCTCAGCACCCTGGGTATACACCGCCATTGACCAGTCCACGCAACGTGCGAAGCCTTCCTTCAACAACAACTCTGTGATGTTCCCATTCTGTAACAAGCACACACAAACACAGGGTTTAAAACTAGCAAAGCAATATCAGAAACCAAGAAAATTTACTAATTTACTTGTGCAATTTACTAATGTTATTCATTTAATATGCAAAACAGCCTCACACATTGTGTGAAATATACCACAGATGGTGTCTGATACTCTCATTAAGAAGAATTAAGACATGAAGACGCTTTATTCCTGCGGAACTGATGTGTTGCATTAAATACATTAAATTTATGAATAATTCTTGACATTGAAGGCCCTGTACAACAAACGTGCATAAGGCTAGAAATGTAGATGTACTGATCTATACTTTTTTCCATCTGTTATCTATTTTTATTTCGTTGTTTTGCTTCGTAATGTTTCTATGTTTTTATTATTCCAACTGACTTGTCTTGAACAAGTTCTTAAGTTTAATTAGTATTACTTGTGCTGTTTTATCAAAATTGGTTATGCATCGTTTCCCTTAATTACTTAGTTTTGACAGTCACCTTCATTGCGGTTTGTGTGTGGAATGTTAAAAACTGCATGCTGGTTGATAACCTTAAAATATTGATATTGATGCATTTATATCAGGTATTGTCCTAAAAAAAAGACAGACTGGAGGCTAACATACAAAATAAAAAATTAAATTGCATTCATTTTCCAACCTGCACTAAGGTGTCCACCTCACACACTTTAAGATTTTAGATCTAGTGTAAATGAATGCCCAAAAAGCTTAATGGTCTATGCTTGCTTATCAAAGATTAATCAAACAAAAAGCTGGTCTGGGATGACATGGCTTCATACCGGGTGCAGGATGGTACCCAGAATGACCTGGTTGGGGCAAGACTCCAAAATGATCTGCACATCTCTCTGAAGAAGTCGTGACTCTGTGAAGAACTTTGCCTCCGCTGCAAAGGGCTCGGGGACCTCGCTGCCATCTGCCTCCCGTTTAAACGTAGGGCACTGGAGACAGGTTTTTCACATGCATTACAGAAAATATGCACTGTCTGAAATTTACTGGGACATACTAAAAAACAATCCCCAGAAAACAAATGTACAATCATACTTTACAAAGAAGGCAAACCCTTTCTTGAAAAGTCACTGAGTGGAAACTTTAGTTCTACCACTAACGCACTTAATTTAGCACAGCTATGGAGATCATTTTTTTCATGATTAGTGAGATTAAGCAGTAAGATGGTCAAGTGATTTCATAGAACAGGTCTAGTCGAAGAAAACCCAGAGAGAATCTCTCGGGGCTAACCATCAAGAAATACATAGAGAAGAACTAATGAGAAAATGGGAAAGCATGAGATATATAGGGTCTCATGGGTTCTGCCTAAAGAAATTGGTTCTCTCTTATTCATAGAGCTACATATTGAAGGACTGAAGCTCACCTTGACTCCAGATAGCATAACTGTCACCAGATAGTGGTCGGGCAGAAGTAGTGCTCGAACCATGCAGCCATCACGCACATGTTCAATAATGGCTGTGTGTATAAGAAAAGAGGTAGAAAGAAAGTTAATGACAAAAGTTAAAGACAAAACTTTGAATGTCCCTTTTTGTGCTGCTTTTATTTTAATTACAATAGTCAGTAATATATTTTGAACGTTTTTGAGTCTTATGTTTATGTTTACCAAGGCGGCATTTATTTGAATCCAATAAAAATAGTAATATTGGGATATATTAAAATTTAAAATAACTTTTCACATGATATGGCATGACATGGTTTTCACAATAACTCGCATTACATGACTCTCCAGATATAATTCTAATATTGAACATTTTATATTGAAAACTATTTTTGGGGGAAAATAGACAGTTCAGGTAACATTTGTAATATTTTAAAAGTCCTTTTGATCAAATTAGAATAAAAGTAGACTATACATTTGAATCCAATAGTTAAAACCAAGACAATTCAGCATGTTAATGATTTGATTGTTGATTCTAATTTTGTTTTTTCAATTCAAATTGTCAGCCCACTTCACAAAGTGCATGCGATGTCACGGCATGTGGGAAGCTAACAGTGTGTAAACAGGCCTCTCTAGTTCTGCATGGTGCCTTGACTTGAAGAGAACAAATTGGCATGTTTAAAACTCAGTTTTATACTCGACAGTGAGGGCTGTGAAATAATTCACTAAGAAGGTGGGTCACAGCCACGCTGGAACGTGTCATGTGGCCAAGGGTGTTCCAATTCATTATTACAAACAATGGCAACTTTGACTTCTGATTAGCATCTAATATGCTTGTTAGCTGTGGGGAGGGGGAGAAATGGCCGACATTTCTATAACATTTAATGACTCAGTTGTTCATTTGCAGCGAGCTATCGAGCCCTCTAATGGAGGTTAACTCTCATCAGGGTTAGTATTCAGATTAAATAGGAAAATTGAGCTGTGTGCAGAGCTGTGAAGATTAAAAAAGGGGCATCTTGAAAAAGGAGACACTCCAGAGAGCACTGTTAGAGTGTTCAATTTTAGCTTTTGTCTGAAGGAAACACTAAACTGTATGCCATAATTATAAGGTGGGCCTGGTGGAGCCCACCGTGCAAAACTCCTCTATGATATAGTGGTCCCCAATGTTAGGGAAAGTTACTTTTAAAAGTAATACGTGTTACTGTCTAAAAAAGTAACTAATTGTGTTAGTTACTTTTAATAAAAAGTCATGTTACATTCATTTTACGTTACATTTTCTCACCTGGGCTTGGCTTGCTTGCTATATAACAAAAAAATAATAATAATTTTTTTGGCTTTTCACACCAAAAGTGGAATAAATAAGCAAATATAATGAGGTAAATACATGAATAAGTCACAGGACAAGATAGTTCAACACTCTTTCAAAATGTTTTGTTTAACTAAAGCCATTTTTGCTTATTCATATGGTTGAATTGGATAATAAAGTGAGATATATAAAAGTATATTTGTGTTATATGACATTACATTTTTGCATTTTTCGTTTTGAGGAATTCTGAATCTGTTTTTGCGCAAGTAAGATGAGTAAATGCAACAATTAATCTAGAACTACAATATCCATCATGTCTACACACAGCACTTCTGCACCTTCTCTGATTTCACTCAACATGAGGACAAGAGAGGTGTCAGTCAATAAAAGAGAAAAAAAATAACCCACTTTACTTGTTTGAAAAAAAGTAACTCAGTATTTGGTTGTAAACTTGAAAGTAATAAGTTACTTTACTCATTACTTGTAAAAAAAAAAATCAGATTACATAACTCGGATTACTTGTAATTACTTATAATACATAATTTTACGATAATGTGAATGTATGACCTTGCTTTACTCATTAAAATCAGTTAGGGGGTTTGTTAGTAAATCTGCATTTATGAATATGAAATTGGAATTTGATCTTGAACACTAGTGATGTTCGCACCAGCATTTGTGTGTACTGGCCTTCAGGAGCACAATATGTGATCCACAAACCAAGCTTACCATTGACTGGTTTCTGGTGGAGGGAGTCTACAAAGTTGCGAGGGTTCTCAATGGTATACTTCAAATCTCGAACGGTGTGTGAGCCTCCACCCTCCGACCACAGTCCCTTTTTAACAGACCTGGCTTGGTCCTCCAAATCACACAGTCTTGCCTGCTCAGGACTGAAACATACAGAAGTGCAGTATATATCAAATTACAGACCACAGAGCTTACCACAAGAGTTTTGAGAACTAAAAATAAGACAAGATCATTTTAGTCTGCCTTTCTTTCCCCTCTGGACTTCAATGCCCTGAGCAACAGATGTAGAGGTCTTTCACAGAGAGCAGCCCCTTTCCCAAACCTTGATAAGCTCTTCAAATGAATTTGTTCATTATCAAAAGGCAACACATGTTTCAATTAATTTCTATGTTGTTCTAAAAGCCATCATTATCTTTAAGGGAAATTAAACAGTCTGACCATGGCAGACACTCGTCAGTTTTTTTAATAAGGCTCTATCAATGCAAGCAGTGCTGGCCTTAATAATGAACAGACTTAAAGAGGTAAGACAGACAGACAGAAAGAAAGAACGAACGAAAGAAGGATGAATCAGAATCTATGATGAAAACTGGGGGCTTTTTAAGTGGCAAAAAAAAAATGTGGGTGGTGAAAGTCAATTAATTAAGACACCAAATTTTGACCAGAGTCCCTGTCAATGATGTATCAGCTCCTGCTTTAATGTCTTGATTCAGACAGCAAACAAAATTATGAAATAAAATGATGAATTACTGCATTTTGATGGCAAGATCGCAGAGATTGAATATTAAAACACATTCAATGATAATTGAATATTGAAGATTAATATTCATGTCTTACTGAAACTAGATGAAAAGACAAGATTCAAAGTGCCTTTTAGATATACCAGATCTACTGAAGAGCATGCTTGCTACATTTGTAATAGGCGCTTCCCTACAGTGATATCATTTTAATGCATGCAAGATTTAACATTTGCTGAAAAATCACCTAAACTTAAAACAGGACATGGATAAGAAATGCCGTATATCTGCATACTTTTGTCACCAATTTAAAAAAAAAAAAAAAAAAACTTAATTGAAGTTACTAAACTAAATTTACTGCCGGAGGAATAATCATAATACAATTCGAATTTTATTTTTAATGTTAATGTTATTGTTGCTGCATATATATTATGTTTAATCTCCAATCATATCTACAATATAATGCTATCCGATCATTACACTCAAACCGAGAGGATATGATGCATTTACTTTTTGAAAACGGTTATTTTTGAATAAATCGACTGTGGGCCGGTAAATAATCCTTTATTTGAACAACTTGCATGTTTTCCTAATACTTGATAGAATCAGAAACTGAAGCAAGTGTCTGAAATCACTGTTAACATTATTATTTAAATGGTAAATCTACACTCCAAATTAGAATTTATGGGATGTATAAACTTTAAAATGCTCATTAATGTGATATGTTGGTTGTATTCTATTTTTTTCTTGTATGTTGTATGTTTTTCTATTAAGAGCTGTGGTCTTTAGCGTCCTTGTTAGCGCCCACCTCACATGCCAGAGAGCCCAGTTCAAACCCCCCTCGGAGCAGGTCGAGTAGGATGGGTCACATTTGGTGTCGTGACCCGGATAGGAGTATAATGGACATTGGCCTAGAGTGCGTTTCCCATACAATAACAATGTGCAGCTTACCTACCAAAGTATGATGCATCATTGATGAAATCAACTACGGTAGTCAACATCTGAAGTGGATCAAAATCTTTCATCCAAATAAATTCTGAACAACCCGTTCTTGTCTTAGGACAATTTTGATGAACTTTTGATCCACTTCAAATGTTAGTCATGACTGTTTCCCGAAACCATGTTGGTTAATAATATCACACAGGGATGGTGAAACAGGTGATGAATCCATTTGAAATTGAATTAATGCTAGACTTTTTGCAATAACGTACAGATATGACATCTGAGGACTAATTCTCATGTTGCTTTATTTCCAGATTTCCAGGCTCATTCTTACATACTAGAGCACGAACACACATGCACACTCTCCAAAAACAGTGCTTTAAATCTCTTGACAAACTAAAATACATTTGTATATTTTCAAAATAAAATCTATAGATTGCACTAAATGTCAGCTTGCGTATTTTGTTTAACACAAGGATTTATTAAGTCCACATGAAACTGTTTCTAACCACAGGTTTGCGAATGTTCATTGGAACTATGGTTTTGGGAAACGGACTCATGTTTCTATTCTGATAGTGATAACAATGAAACTTGTGACCTTAGTTGGCTAACAGGAAAACGCATCCCAGTAAGAGCTGTGTGTAAACCTCACACCCCTGGCCTCAAGAGGCACTAGAGTCCTTGTTAGCACGGCTGCCTCCCACGCCGAATTCAAAATCCGCTTGGAGTGGATCAAGTAGGACCAGTTACACACATACATTAGGCTTGCGCGGTCCACCTTTAAATCATGAAATATGCGTAGGAATCACAGCACAGTCTTTATTTCATCATGCATACTTGCTTAGTGCTTGAAAACCAAAAATTCTGAATGTATTTGGTCTTTATCTAATAAGTTACAGTCAGCCCAGTTCCTTTCAAACTCTATTTAGTTCCCAGGCAGACTGATAAAGACCCGTAAAGCCCACCTCCAGGAAGTTGCGTTGCAGTCAGGCAATTTCAAACGGACCTGTTGAAAACATTTCTGTGCAAACGGTTACTACACAGACTGTCGGAGGTCCATGGGAGTCTAATGGATAAGCACACAAGATTCAAACCAGACATCTGTGTTCGTCGTCCTGCTTTTTCTGATATGCAAAACAACAATCCACAGGACAGATGTTAATACCCGACTCTAATTTAAAAACTCATTCATGTAGTAACAGGCAAGCCTGGTAGAGCAAATGTCAAAGAAAAGTCGCCTTCTGCCTACTAAATGACAAGCCCAAAGCTCCAATTATCTAAGCCTTCATAAATTTTAACTACGAGAAATAAGAGGCTGCCAAGTCTCCGCAGCCATCTTGAGCGGCCTTTGTCTTGTAAAGTTTTATTTTCTTTCATCTTTTTAAAAGAGAAAGCAGGAGAGTGTCAGAGGGAGAGGAGTAGGCATCCATCCAGCTCAGCTGTGCCTAATTGAGAGCTGGTGGGCAGAGCGCGGCCCAGGTTTAAACACGACTCCTTTGGAGATTATGATAGCCGATCCAGTGGGCTGTGATGGGCCACAGCAGGCCTGGCTAATGAGAAGGCTTTTCAGGGGCTCTGGAGAGACCAGCGGGTCTAACACCACTGTCTCCTGCGGGGAAAATGAGGCTAAAGCAAACCGATTCCACTGGCAATTGTTCAGGGCCATTTCACAGAGTGCCCTGCATACGCATCATTAAGTCCCAAAAGCTTGGGACAATATTACATCGCTGCAAGCCAGAGGGAGAAGGGCAGATAGAAGAGACATGTAAAGAGCAGATGTGACCAGAAGAGGGAGTGTGAGATCAAATGGCGAAATATCAAAAGCAATAACGTTTGATAAATGCAGAGAGTGTCTAATGTAACTTCATTAAAGGCAAACACTGCCCCCTGCAGGACAAATAATGTGTTTTAACAATAAAACCACTGTGACAACACAAACGATCTCAGCCAAAGGAGAAAACATAGCCAGCATTGTGAAGGCTTTGACAATAGGTGCAAGAACCGTACTGACACCAGTTGTTTGACGCTTTGGGAAAGAAAATATGTAGATTTCGTACTTGTTTCCTCTGATGCCTTCTCTGCGAACTGCTGCAAGACCCTCGGCCACCAGGGACTCTGCGATATTTTCTCCTGACGTGTCTTTAGAGAGATTAAACCCAGAAGAGACATGTTACTATAACAACACTAAAGTCAATGCATCTACGCACATTCAGGTATACCAAATGCGCTCAGAATGTAGTAAAACATGACCCAGAATGCACTTCAGGTCAGCACTGTTGCAGTAAGGTTCTTATGTGAAAAGGGACACTACTCACCTTTTCCCAGGTACACCATGCCGTATTCTCTGCCTTGAGGTGTTTTGTTCTCAACGGTGAAGCAGACTTCTTTGCCGATGACCTTTTTACGCAAGAACTCTCGTGCCTGGAAAGCCCACGGCTGCAAAGAACACAAAGCTATTTACAGCCATTCAGCACTGGAGGATGTGCATTAGCAACTAATTTTAATATAAATAAGTCTTTTAAAATAAAATAAAATAAAATTATTTTTTTAATATAATGAGGTGTAGAATTAAAGGATTAAAAACACAAAGGACTTAAGGAAAAATGTCACAAGATGCTATGAAATGCAATGCAGTTTATGCACAGCACAATTATTTGGCTTTTATACGCATTTAATACATTGGTTGGAAATACCAAAGCCACCTTTCACACATAGATTCCGGAAAATACACGGATGCGTCCCGCCTTCTGGGATTTGATCGTTTTGATTTTTCACGGTGGTCGAGAGAGCTCAACGCGCAGCAACTCACGCAAACGCATGGAAATAGAAAAAAAACGCGTGCAAATAGAAAAAAAAAACAAGGAAAATAAAAGAAAAAATCATCGTCAGTTTCACAACACGTGTGCTCCAAATACAGAAACAAGCGGCAAAAGTTCACAACACAACCAAATACAGAATGGTGCTGCAAATGACAGACCACAATGGAAATGTTTCCAGGGGAGCCAAATAAGTGAGGAACCCGGCTGGGACGTGCTTAAAGTGGGACTTTGGAGTGAGCAGGGCTCTAGTGTGTCTTTATGTAGCCATGTGGAACACACTTGATGAAGGGAGCAACGATAGACAACATAATTTCCTCATTATTTTCACCTGAGATGTTCCCATGACAACGCATCACGGCGTCTATCAGTTCTTACGACAGAAACATAATGCTGTTAACATAACGGTTGCAAATACATATTTATTTTTACTTTACAGAAAAGCTTTTAAAATATGCAGTGTGCCTCAACTTTAAAACTTTGGACCCTAATATGATGACCTAGCATTTCTTATGTCATAAAAGTAATAAAAATGTAATATCTTTATGTTTTGCAAAATAAATAAAAAAATACATAAAGTAGAATTTTAAGCTGTAAGCACCAGTACTTCCCAGCCGGGTTAGTCACTTATTTGGTTCCCCTGGAAACATTTCCGCTGTGGTCTGTGTTATTTGCAGCACCTTTCTGTATTCGGCCGTGTTGTGAGCTTTTGCAGCTCGTTTCTGTTTTTGGAGCACGTGTTATGAAACTGATGATGTTTTTTGTTTTTTATTTGCAGTTTTTTTTTCTAATTGCATGTTGTTGTTGTTTTTTTTGCACGCATTTTTTTCTGTTCGCATTTTTTTTATTTGCATGTTTTTTTTTCTATTTGCGCGTTTTTTTTTCTATTTGCACGCATTTTTTTCTATTTGCATGCTTTTTTCTATTCGCACACGTTTTCTATTTGCATGGATTTTTTTCTATTTGCATGTTTTTTTTTTCTATTTTCACGCGTTTTTTGTGTTTTTTTCTATTTGCACGCGTTTTTTTTTCTATTTGCATGTGTTTGCTTCAGTTGCGCGCGTTGAGCTCTCTCGGCCACCGTAGATTTTGATTCATTCACACTGCAAACTGCGTTTACACACATCCCGTAAAGATGCTTGACGTGTAACGTACGGGTCGAAAACATGTTGTGGTACAGCAGTGGAAGTGTTTGAATTGCTCTGAAGAACATGGCAGCTGATCAGGCATTAGATGATGATGTTCAAACTTTGTTGTTCATGTACAACATCTTTCATCTCTCATCACAATTTTTTTTTTTTGATTATGACTTTTCAACGTGTTAATTCAATAAGCCATCATTACGTTGTGCGTCAAGTTATCACTACGACACACCCGTTACGACATTGGTCCTGGGTTTGTTTACACAGGGCGTGTTCCAGGACTGATCCCGGCAATCTTACTAGGTCCCCATCCCCGATCCCGCTATCAATCCTGGGACCTGTTTGCGTTCACACAGAAGGCACTCTAGCAATTTTCCCATGATCAAGTGACAAATACCAAACAAACAAACCACTCGTCTGATGCACGTTCTTAGTATGACAATCTGCACACACCCTTTTGTTTAAAAGTCTGGGGTCTGTGAGATTCAGTACAAATGGTAATATTGTGAAATATTTGTACATTTTAAAATAACTGTTTTCTATTTTATGCATCTTAAAAATTGCTTTATTCCTGAGCCAGCACCCTCACTTGACATTGTAAAATAATTTCGGTAAAACAGGGCAAGAGCTCTAATGCGTATTGGTGTTTGCGTTTCAGATAACGCTTAATGTTTCTATTTACAACGTGTGTTTTCAGTAGCGAGAAATGTAGCCAATCATGGAATTGTTGATCTCTTGAATGCTTTAGTCAGAATTCACTCACCGCTCAAGACGCCAGAGTTGTTCTGCACGCTTGCAAATCCTCTCATTATAGCAAATCAAGTGTAGACACGATGCAAGTAAGAGATTCGTTATGAAGTGCAGTCAGCTTCGTTTATTATAACGGAACTTTGTGAGATTGTGATGAACCGAGATGATGGACAGGTTTTTAATGATTAAAAAGGAAGCTGTCAGAGTGCTTTTGAGGATTTATTTATAAACCATTGATTAAAACTTTAGTTTTACACGCAGTAAACAGGACCGACGGCCAATTACATGCTGCAAAATTTCGGAAGTGACATCTACAATTAAATGTGGAATTCACTCTTGAAATTGCTATGATTGATATAGTGATAACCATAACCTGGGACAAAAATATGGCATGGTAAGTAATCTTTAGCAATCTAAACCCCTGTATTAAATAAACTCCTAAATGCAGAACAAAAAAAGTCATGTGACAAAACTCAAATAATTCTCAAACTATGTCATTAAATAGTCATAACCTGTCATTTTTCATTGATTGATTGTTTTTTTTAGTGACTGTTTTGTTTGTTTGTTTGGGTGCTCTTGAACAATGTAAGGAAAGGTTGTTTTATTATTTTTAATATTCAGACTAGTTTTCACAAAATTCTTATTTTTGTGTAGTAAACATAGCTAATATATGGGGGCGGGGGTTATTTGGTTTACTGAATATCCAAAATTTCACTATGAGAAGAACTAAAATAGGAAAATGACTATGAATCAAAATACAACTAAAACATATCAAAGGGACATACAGAGGGCTGATGTTTACCTCATCCGGTGTGTCCTTGGTGTCTGGTTGGGCCTGAACTGCGCGACGGGCCAGAGCTCCGGCTCGGATGTTACTCAGGTTGATCTGCCGTTCTGGAGGTGGTCCACCTCGTGGCTGACCCCTAACAATGACAGCACAACCAGACAAGACCTGCGAGGAAACAAATCAATGTGAGTGCACATAATGTTTCATAAATATTTTATCATTAGTGCCATGTCAATGATGATGAGTTGTAATTGTGCAATGGCAGAGTGCATGATACAAACAATCAATCCACAAGTCAAACACTGAGGGATCTGACCATAAATCCTTAGGGACCTGCTTGTTTGTGTTTGGCCAACAGTTAAACAACCATTACGCCCACAAATCAAAGATAACAATCACTACTGTGATAATCACAACATGACATCTCAGCTTTACCAGCAGCTAAACAAATGAGACCAACAACCACTTGTGTATTCACATTACCATTTGAATCAGCGCTTGATCTCAGAGCTGTGTGAGGTATTTACAGCACTGATGTTTACAAGCCTCGTTGTGCTTGCTTTATGCTGAAACAGATATTGGACAGTGGCTTATCCAATCAGATATCAGATCACTGGCATTCCTTTTAACTCCTTGACACACCTGCACCGTCACGAAATGATTACATCAATGGACTAAAGATTACGTTGATTCTGTGTCAATCTTTGGTCCAAAAATATAGTCAATAAAGCTATCAGACTCTGTCCCATTTAAGAATATAAGACCATTTTGCAAGATGTAAACAACACTGGTCCAGAAACACTTCCTGTTTCAGTTTGTAACTGTTTTCTTTATTTCACATGTAAAGAAAACATCTTAAAGATGTTTGTTTAACTTTTTGATTCAGTTTTATATATTCTGTTGGTTGTATTTTTTTTTTATCCCAGCTTTTATGAAGTGTTAAAAAAACTGAAACAGGAAGTGCTTCTGGACCAGTGTTTACATCTTGCAAAATGGTCTATAAGCAGCAATGGCTATTTTCATGGCAATCAACAGTATTTCAGTTTTTAAAATAATTCTGATTACAATCAATTCAAAACATTGTTTACAATAATTTAACAATTTTTCTTAAGAAAACGATCAATATACAAAATCTGACATTTATACCGATAGCAACGTAATAATAACATTTACATAGAAGCTTTCAATTTTTGAGAATATCCAAGTTATTGTCCTGCTCACATTGATTTAAAACACAAAGCCGTCATGTCACAAACACTGGTTGAAATCGTCAATGATGATTGTGCAACCCAGTAGTGTTCTACGCTTTACTTAAACTTATTAAAACTAGTTAAAATAGTGATAAATGATGCACAAGACATCAACAACAAATACATATTTAAATGTTTACATATTTGTTCACACAAAAACATGAACTGGTTACAGAGGCGTTTGCCTCAAAACTATGGATAGCAAATACTGTACATGTTGTGACAGTTTTATCCACATAAAGAGCTGCTATAACTAGAACAACTACTGAGAACATTAAAACAAAAAAGCTAATTTCACGGATAATTAGGTTGAATAAAGGCTTTGATATCATACAGCGTTTCTACTTGTAGGTTGCCTCACGTTAGTGAAATGAGTTTCTCCTTGGAAAACCTACGTGTCAGTTTCTCCTATCTGCTACCCTTTCGTTGACCAGAGGAGATAAAAAGCAAACAGTCCGAAACTGCAGAGCCTGGTCAGACATGAGGAGCTGAATGAGTCTAGTTACAACACAGAAACACTGTAACACGACGCGAGCGAAACTCAATGAGAATTTCCTCGAGCGCACGAACACACATGAAATCTCACAAGCAAGACTGACAGAATAAAATCTGAACTTCGAACTTAAATTCAAATGAAAGTGTGGTACGACTACTCATAGTGGTGATTCCAGATTACTGACCGTTTGATTCGCGAGAGAGTGTTTCTGAACGAATCTTTAAATCAGTTCATTCGTTCTGATTCAACTGTACAAACAACTGCATTCAAAAACTGACAAAGCAGGGAATTACTTTTGACCACAAACAGATAAGTCTCACATTATTTTCTATATGTTAAAACAAAATCAAACCCTGCAGTTGGACGATACATGAAAAAATAGAGATGTTTTGTTATCATTTGTAAATAAATAAATAAAAAAATACTAAAAGCTCATTCATGACTTCACCGAATCGGTTTAGTAAGCGAATGATTCAATAGACTCTCTCGTAACGTATAAAACACTCTCGTGGCGCCACCTCCTGGAAGTGCAACCTGGACGAATCCGCAAATGACTCTTTTTGTGAACCGATTCAGAAGTTTCGAGTCACTAGCATGAGTCCAAATCCGTTAACTCAGCCAATAACAAATCAAATACAACCACAAATCTAGATTTTGCTTCAGATAAACTCTAGAAAAACTCTGCTTTGATACAAGACAACTGTTTGACAAACTATCATGAGTTTGTTATGAAATATGTGCCTCTTTGCAAACATTGCTGCAAAATATTTAGACTTAGCGACTGGTATTTAATAACGTTAGGCTTCGTTTACAACAGCAAATAAAAGCCAACAAATGAACTTTGAATATAACGTTGTCCATCTGGATCACAACTGAAGCCCGCTCAACTTCTGTCAATTTCTGCTGACCATGGAAACAACTTGAAGACTCGCCAAAACAAATCAAGAGAACTAGTGGAAAACCAGCAGGCTGCATAATACATGACTGACATGAAAAACCTGAACTTTGTTAAGTCTTTGCTATCTCCAGCCCCCCCAGACCAACACTTGTGTTCTCCTACCATCTTCACTATTCCCCTCTGCAGCTGCGGGGCTGAAGTTGGGTTGGACTGAACTTGTGCCTGTACTGCAGATGCCATGTCCGCTGAGCTGGATGAGTATTCCGTTAGGGAGGGAAGAAAGAGAGAGGTAAAGGAACCGGGAGAGTCCTATGAGACGCCTCTACTGTGATCCGAGAAAGGGAAGAAGAGAGACTGAGCACGACTGATCACGCTTTGCTTAACCGGAAGCACAGCATTGGGATGTACACGTAGAAATGTTGCACTTCCTCGGTCACAGCGTCACACTCGCGCTCTGAATGGGGCGATTTGGTTGTGACGTTAGACACGAGTGATGACATCCGGTGAGTGGGGAGGTGCGACACGTCAGCACAGATTTAAAAAAACCGTGTGCATACTGCACATGTTCACATTCACAACACACACCAATTGAATATTTATGAATTCATTTTGTATTATTATTATTACTCATTTTATTTACTTTGCTACTATGTTGGCACATATGTTTCATGAGTGAGCATACAGTCGAAAGAAAGAAAGAAAGAAAGAAAGAAAGAAAGAAAGAAAGAAAGAAAGAAAGAAAGAAAGAAAGAAAGAAAGAAAGAAAGAAAGAAAGAAAGAAAGAAAGAAAGAAAGAAACTTCTGAAATTGAATCCTGAATTATTTTTGAATATTGTTTTCCTTTATTTATTATGGACCTAACTTCATTTATTTATTTATTACTCTCTATATTTGTTTGTTTGATTGTTTGTTTGTGTTTTGTGCATTTATTCATGCATTAACTTATTTGTATTTATTTCTTTGCACAAGTATTTCTTTTTATATTTATTTATTTATTTATTTGTTTGTTTGTTTGTTTGTTTGTTTGTTTGTTTGTTTTTTTATACAAATACTTTTCTCTGTGCAACATGGATGGAGGATTGAGAGAGATCAAGAAGCCTGTAGTAGGCTACATATGTAATTTAATGTCCGTTGAGTATGAAATTGTACAATAGAAATCACAGTTATAACACAATATTAACACTATTAACAATATAAGAGCCTTAAAAAATTATTTGTTAGAATTAATTAAAAAAAAAGAGAGAAAACATGTGACAAGACACAAATAATTGTTAATTTGTTAATTGTGTCATTTAAACTGCGGCTTCCCCACGCATACCTGCATTTTGGAATTGATTTAGAGACAATTCCTGTTGAAGAAGCCGTGTGGTGAAACCCAAACTGAAAGCACTTAACTAAAGGCTATATCGACTATGATTTTACGTTCGTTTGTAATTCAACAGGTTTCATAATTATGCATGCAATTTCATAAATATGCACTGTCAAAATATGATATACATATTCTGACATTAATAAAAAGACTTCATATTGTGATGAGATCTGGATGAGATGGACCCCCTGCTCGACAATAATGCTGTGAAAGTACTTACTGGCCACTAGATGACGCCATTTGACAGATATTGCATTGACTCATAATTCAATATTACACATCTCCATTTTTTTTTTTTAAATGAAGTGAGACTCTGTTGACATCACCTTTTTTCTATAGTAGATCATATTGAACTTATGTTAGAATAGAAGTAGCTATATGCATTGGAATAGTTCTGCTGGAACAAATAGAAATGTGTGTGACGCCTTGCACCCAAATGATTTTATAGTGGTGAATTCTGTTAATCTGGGAATTCTTTTGCAATTTTGACTTCTGTAATTTATTTCTATATCTATCTAACATATTAGATCAACACATTAAACTTTTTCTGAAATCCCTTAGTTTTCTACCCACACCAGAAGAACGAATGTAGATATTACCTAGAGGAGACATGCCACATCTATAGTGTTTTTAGCCCCAAAAATTAATGCAACATGAATTTGATAATCTGAGACAGGTCACTTTGTAATTTGGGACATGTGTTCGGCCTAAAATGTATAATAATTCATAGAAATTTCATTAATTCATATACACATGGTCATATTTACATAAAGAGTGTTCCAAGGAAAAAGAAGTTCTATCACATCAGGGTTAACAATCTACTGTGTTATTCATTTAAATTCATTTATAACTCTAAAAAACTTGTATAATATTTAACATTTTAACTAAAATTTAAGCAACAGCAAACATCTATTTGATTGACAGATTACCCATTCAGTTATAGTTGTCCTTATAAAGGTCCTAAATTGCATATTTCCCTCATTTGAAGACTGTCCCAGATTACCAAAGCATGCTGTCCCACATTCTCAATCATATTTGATAAAGTGGGACAACAACCAAATGTTTGAAAGAAGAAAAAACACACATTTTCAACACTTTAATACATATTTTGTTGCTTGAATAGATCACAAACATAATTTGACCACAATAGGAACATTGTCTTATTTATGAAAGATTTATGTCCTTAACAGTGTCCTATATGTCAATGCCCTTGTCATGCAATTCCAAAGGAAGCTTCTTGATTGACAAGTGCCCTGAACCTTTCTGTGGCATCACCCCCATAAAGTCATGTGATTTCAGTTATATGACCTCCATGCTAAACCTATAGTGAACAGGAAATAAACACAGTGGAGATAGGTGTCCCACATTACCCAATGTCCCAGATGAGATTACCCGATTTTTTTTTTTTTTTTTTTTTTTTTTTTTTACAATGCTCATTAGTATCTCATACAAAAATCATAATATGAGTGGTCACATGAATGCAGATTGGACATACATTCATTCACACCCACAACCATACAACTAGCCTATAGTTCACCCTCTTGATTGTTCTAATAGGCTACTTGATTAATAAAAGGAACAGTCACCTCTCTTAATGCGTCAAATGAATTATTAAAACATTAGTCGATCATTGTTGTTTCAAAATATTCGGATCAGGACAAACGCAAGAACCTGAAAACATGCTTTACTTCACTTATGGCTTATAACCATATGGCTCATGCATTATTACTGATTGGCATACAAACTGTGAAATTAAACGATTACTTCAATTCTGGACTTTTCCCAGCTGTCTCACTGAGCTCCAACAACGGTGAGTACATGTAACCATGAGCCTTGAAAACGATAAGGTGGTGTACCTATAGCTTTGTGGACAGTTATGCAATTAAATAACACGTTTGGGGAGGAAACGTAAAAGATTAGATGTACCCGAATTTTTGCATTGTTGGCACGAAAGTGCACTTTCTCAACTGTCAGCCATGAGCTTTGGTGCAAATAGTGAAAAATAAAAATAAAAAAAAGAGGCCATGGGACTTTAAAGCTAGTGTCAAAAAATGTTTTTTGCGTCCTCTTAATTTTAAAGATTCATCCGCACTATTTCAATTGATATTTGAATTGCAATGGCCACACGTGTGCGCGTTTGGAGAGCTCCATGTACACATTTACGCGGGTGCCTTGTCAGACTTTAAGTGCTATAATTCAGAGCACAACATGGAAAGATGACTCATTAGTGTGGCTTTCTTGATTTCTGACGGCACAAGATACGCGAATAAATCAAATTCGTATTGATTTAAATGTTCAAATTGTTAACATCCCCAAAGTGCCAGACAGATTTGCGCACAGAGAGGGGTTCGTCCTTTTCATTTTTGAAACTTTAACTCGTTTAATTATCAAGTTTCGTTTAATAAAACGAGTAAAAAGGAAGGTAAAGCTCTCTGAAGTAATAAATAAATATGTTGTTTGTATGGTCATTTCGTTGGCAAGGAGATGTTGGCGTTCAAATCGGTCGTCGCGTTTATGTATGCATCGTTCGGTCCTGCGGGATATTATTATGCTGTAAGGGGTGGTTAATATGTAATTTGCACCATATGGCATTTTAAAATCCAACCTTATTTCCACAATCTTCGATCTGTGTGGGTTTACCTAATGATGCCCAATTAGTCATTGAGCAGGACCAAAGATGAGGCTTGTGTGGATACTCTCGCGCTAATATTTGCTCTCCAAATATTTCCTTTGAAACGTTTACAACACATTTTATCTGCTGGCCAGACAAGGGACATCTGGGAGGGTTTTCAGCTCTCGATTTTTATAAATAAAACCACAATTGGTTCACATTTGCCCCTCGGACTCTATTTGTTCATGCTTGAAAGAAAATGTAATAAAAGGGGCTCCATGATGGATTTATGATTTATCAAAAGCACTTTACCATATGGCAGTCGTCTTTGGAGCAGGCTTTCAAATGTTTGCTTTAAAAGAGCTAAATCTGATTAACATGTAGCTACAGTCGTCGCGTGGAAGGATGAAAGATGCGCCAGTCACGTGACAGCCGGAGAGCCTCAATCTCCAGTCGTTTGAGAAGCACAGTAGTAAAACAGGGCTTGTGGGCACATAAATGAGTATAACATTTCAAAATCATAATTTGGAAGCTGACTACTTTCATACGTGGGCGAGCACTGTTTTCATTCGCTCATTCAGAACATCATGGGTCGGGACCTGTTCAGCGCGGGCTGGTGCTGAAATCAGACACTTGGTGCTCTCTATTCGCTCAACAAATAGGCCTACTCATGAAGCACTTTTTATGCAAGCGATGTTTTTCTAAATGAACACATCTTCTAAATAAATCATTTGGGGTAGGCCCTACCTACTTTCTCGAAATAATCGTCTCATTGGCCTATGTGCGCAGGGAACTTGCAAGTCTAACCACTGCATCTGTCCCATCGGTGCACACAGTGCCAATTAGGACACAATGATATTTTAGAAGGCGCGCTGTTTTTAGTTTAGTTGATTATTTTTGAAGATTGTTTTTCTGAGCGTAATCTTTTTCAGGTTCATCTTTGGCACTTACGCCACTGAGTTCCACAGTAAACTTATCTAAAAGACTTTTCAAACTAATAATAACTACTAGGCCTACATTCAGTGTGGAAATGGAAAGCGCGCGAACATCATTGAAATGAATGGACGGGTTTCGCCAAACAACACTTTTAGCGTCAAATTCGCGCGTATGCTTGCAATCTAACTCTAAACATTACAAAAACGGTGTTGCAACCCTTCACTTTTAGAAAAAAGTACAAAAGCTGTTCATATTTGTACAGCAAAGGTATATAGCCTACCTACATATTTTTATATAGATTGCATATTAGTAGCCTACCTCAAAGGTAGGCTACTTGTTGCCAAGGTCTACATATTATGGTACACATTAGAACCATTTTAAAGGGTGCCATCCCAGTGACAAATTTTGTGGAACAACATCCAATCAAACAATCAGATTTTAGGAACAAGTTTTCAGTTTTACAGAGTTACAAGCAGGTGCTTATCACCTATCAATTCCCCCTTTTGATTTTAGGTATAAATTATGGATAAAAGTCAGTGAAAACAATCAGTGACTACATTATCAACATCGAGTGTCTATATTTACCTTTTTTCCCTCCTATGTGCACAGTACGTCATCTTGATAAGGACACTAGGTTAGCTATATAAGAAGTCGCGCGCCGGGGCAGTGAGGGGTCCACGCGCAAGGACGCATCTCCTTCACAGAAAAAGACCGTCTTATAACTCATTGTAGTTTTATTCCCGCGTTAGATTTTCAGGCTAATTTAATGCTTTATATGTTTACTAAAATCTATTTTGTTGTTGGCAAGGCTACCAGGTGCCCATTGGGATGTGCAGCGCAAACTATGTTCTGGGAAATGAAGGTCGGCATTTAAACATTCCACATTTATTCAGCAAAGGCGCAGAAAAGTTGTTCAGCTGATTATGGAAGAAATTCCACTGCATTATAAATGCGCAAACTTCCTATTAATGTAGCCTTATCTGTGGATATATGTGTCAGGAGGAGAAGAAGGGAGTGTGAATCAGCTGGGCGGTGTGTTTCTGAACGGTCGTCCTCTGCCCGTCTGTAAACGGAGATTGATGGTTGAGCTCGCGACCGAGGGTGTGAGACCGTGTGAGATCTCCAAAATACTCAAGGTATTGAGTCAAATTCTCACCTTTGCCATGTGTTTATGTGAATATCTATACATGCTGGAATAAGCCTATGCTCTGTCAGGTCTCCAACGGCTGCGTTAGTAAGATTTTGGGCAGGTTTCAGCGAACAGGGGCCATTGGTCCCAAAGCAACGGGAGGAAGCAGACCCAGGCTCCTGACTCCTGACGTCATCTCCATCATTGCGCAGCACAAGCGGCAGAACCCCACACTGTTCGCCTGGGAGATCCGACAAAAACTGGCGACAGATCGAGTCTGTAGAGGAGATACAGTCCCCAGTGTAGGTCTTCCTTAAAACTGGTGTAGTTTTGAAAGCAAATTTCCACATTATATATATATATATATATATATATATATATATATATATATATATAAATGTTTCAAAAGAGGACCTCATTATGAGGTATTACTCAGTGAAGAACCTTTTTTGGTTCCCCAAATAACTTTTTGGTTGAACAGTTCTCAAAAATAATCTAAAGAGCCATTTTTTATTCAACAAATCAATGTCCATCAGGTGTCATCCATAAACCGGATTCTTAAGAAGATTCATCTAGATGTGGATATGATGGGCAGTGCATATCCGAGCGTCAAACACATTTACACAGGTAATCCAATTCATTCATGATTCAAATACTAGGGTAAATACATGCAGGTGAAGCGAGACATAGTTTTAAAATGTCATCTGATATTAATACTTCAATTAGTCGATAATTTAACATTAAATCAGATAATAAATACGTTTTTTTTTCCTGTAAATTTTAAGTTAAGACTGTAAAACCTTACCGTAAAGTCTTGCTACCATATTTTATACAGTAAATTTCTCCAATCAACCACCAAATTGTCCAAGTGCTACTTTTTAAGATCACCACATACAAAAAGAAGGCTTTATAGTGTTACTTGTACTACACAATTCAGGTTAGAACTTGCTTATGTTTACTAATAGAAGAATAGGCCCATAATGATAAAGATGATTAAGTGTCCCATCTAAAACGTCTCACATGCATTCATCCTATTGGTCTTGAAACAAATATGTGCACTAACCTTTTCCGTTCACTTCCTTTCACCCAGAAGTAGATGAGCAGAGGAGTTTACAGCAACAAACGGACACAACCCCGCGAGGCACCTCTCCTCGCAACAGAACTGCTTTCACACCAAACCAGAGTGAGAGGTTAGAGAAAGGTGATTCACTTTCAGTCACTTCAATCTCTCACTGTCTGCTCAGAGTCCATCTGTGTGCTATTATACTGACATCGCAACATCTCCCCTTCTGATTTCTGGCCATTCAGAGTTCATCCGTGGGCTTTATCCTGACCTGCTGACCAGAGAAAAGCTGTCTGAGGAGACAAACCTTCCACAAGACACCATTAAGGCAATTCAGATTTAAAGTTGCTTTTTTACCCATAAAGAAACATTTGCCAAATGAAGAAGATGCTTTTTGTTGGATGTTTGACCTGGTCTTGACCTTCCATCTGAAGGTTTGGTTTTCCAATCGCAGAGCGAGGATGAGGAGGGAGCGAAGGGAAGAGCGTAGTGACTGTGGATCACTGGGTAAGTCTTGATGTCTTGTTTTCATTGTAGAATCAGTCTGCATTATAAATGATTTCTCTTTCTCAGGTGTAACTGGATTTCTGAGAAGTAGGAATGCTTTGATTTCTCTGCCAGCGACCTCTGGCAGCTCATTGGACGGTTACTTGGCTCATCACACACAATCCACTTTTCCATTGGCCCATCACAGAGACAAAAACCCTTTTCCATGGGCTCATTTGAACTCTGATGCAATGTCAACATGTCCATTGGATCACACAGAGAGTTTGATGCGATCATATCAACAACATGGCCAAATGGAATCAGATTACCGATTGGTTCCCTCGAACACAGATGAAAGTCTTAATCGCTCACAGTGGGCTTCTCATCAATCTCTGATTGGACAGAACGTTTCAAGGTTTTGAATTTGGTTGACGGTGTGGACAGTAGAGGGCAGCAAAGGAAAGAAAAAGTGGCATTTGGTCTGGATGTACTTTTTTTAGACTAATAATTATGTTTTTGATATGTTGGTTGTATGTTTTAAGTGAGAAAAAAGTGCTTTAAAAATAACACAGACTGAAAACTTAAAACCTGTCTCACTTATTGTCTGTCGAATTTGTCAAATCGGGAATACATAATAAAGAGATACAATGCAAAAACAAAACACTTTTCACTTTTTGTCTTATAAAATAACTCAATATTCTTAAAAAATATAATGAATCAAATTGGAAGCAACACAAAATTTGATTTGAACAAAGACTTGTTTTTTTATATTTTCTTTAAACATTTACATTTTATAATGCATCTTTAAAACGTTATTTTGTATCATTTTGTAAATTTTTTGTTTATTAAATACACATTTTGAACTTTCAAGTGAAAAATATCTGAATTTTGCAGCATATATCAGAGCCCCTTTATTCTACATTTAATAACATAAGCGACTTAGCTAAACAAATAAGCAAATGGGTATTTTTTGGACATATACACAAGGTAAAATAAAAGTCCTAGTGGTCATCTCGCAGCACATGCACCAACAGAACTGGAACTGTCTTTCTTTCTTCAGTCGAAACTAAATTAAGGTTTTTGATGAAAACATTCCAGGATTTTCTCCATATAATGGACTTCATTGGGAACCAAACGGTTCAAGGTCCAAATGAGAGTTTCAGTGCATCTTCAAAGGGCTTTAAACGACACCAGACGATGAATAAGGGTCTTATCTAGAGAAACGATCAGTCGTTTCAAAAATAAATAAAAAAGTTAACGTTTTATAAGCACAAATGCTCGCCTTGCTCTGTTCTGTGATGCGCGTTCATGACTCTCCTGTTCATCAAAATGAACAAATCTTTTTTCGAGTCATGACTCAAAGGGTCCTAAGACACTTATTCATCATCTGGTGTCGTTTAAAGCCCTTTGAAGCTGCACTGAAACTGTCTTTTGGACCTTGAACTGTTTGGTTCCCAACGAAGTCCATTATATGGAGAAAATCCTGGAATGTTTTCATCAAAAACCTTAATTTCTTTTCGACTGAAGAAAGAAAGACGTGGACATCTTGGATGACATGGGGGTGAGTAAATTAAAAGTGAACTTCTCCTTTAACAGATACAGTACCACCTACCTAAAGATTGTTGCAAACCATGTACAACCTTTCATAGGGATAGTGTTCCCTGATGGCAATGGCCTCTTTCAGCAGTATAATGCACCCTTCCACACTGCACAAATTGTTCAGGAATGGTTTGAGGAACATGACGCAGACTTCAAGGTTTTGCCTTGGCCTCCAATTTCCCCAGATCTCAATCTGACTGAGCATGGGATGTCCTGGACCAACAAATCCAATCCATGGAGGTGTCATCTGTGGTGTCAGATCCAACAGGACACATTTAGAGGTCTTGTGGAATCCATGTCTTGATGCAACAGAGCTGTTTTAACAGCATTAGTGGGAACTACAGGTGGTTTTAATGTTGTGGCTGATCAGTGCTCTCTCTCAGACCACCTCTGTCAGCGCAGGTTCATCTGGTAAGAAATCTCTCCTGTGAGCTTTGGACTGGACTCGCATACTTCTACACGGTGAGTGAACGAGATCAACACTTGGACACAAACCAGAATGCTTCAAGCGCTAACAGGGAGTCTGGGCTACTCTGACAAACACGCAGAGGTCAAACTCACAGGCTTATTTCTGACATAAATGCCATGAATCTAAAATTGTTAGTGTTTATTTTCCACGTTCGAAAGATCAAACGCATAAACTCTTTCGATGTACATGCAGTGAAGTCTATAAAGAAAATATGCACCACTCTGCACAAGCAAGATGCTCAAAAAATAAAATAAAAAAAGATTGAAGAGAGCCATTATACGAGCAGTTAACAAAGCACTGAAGCAGAAAAAATGACTTCAAATGATTACTCTCAGAGAGAGAGAGTTTCGGGTGGAAATGTGGTTTTCTCTTGATTTAAACACAAAACCTCTGTGTTTTACTGTACGTCGGAGTCCTATAGAAGATCTGACGTCTTGTGTCTGTTCCAGTGGTTTTCAACTCTTGTCTTCTGGGAACCCACGACAGCATAATTTGTTCCAGCCTTGAACTAACACATCTGATTCAACCATAATCAGCCTCCGCTGGATTAATTGAATCAAGTGTATTAGTTTAACCTCATATGGCGGCAACAATCCATCATGGATCTGGAACTGAAACGGCTTATTCATGAGAGCTCTCATGACTCTCATCCATGATGGCTTCAACATACACTCTGTCTGCTCCCGTTTGACTGAAGAAACTGCTTTATGAATTCAGTTAGCTTTTCAACAGGTTGAACTCTGACCTTTGACCCCCGCTGATTTAAGTGCACTGGAGGAAACAGGAAACTATCGGCGTGACCTTTCTTCTCACACGTCCTTTTCCATCGCCCATAAGAGGGGGTTGTATTCATCAGCTATGGGTCGCCTAAACACACAACCTGCTGAAAGCCAACTGACAAAAACAACACATTAGCACATTAATCATTAGACTATTATAGTATTTATTAATATTTTGAATTAGTAATCTTGTAATCTTGTTATGTGCTATTGCCATTTTTCTAATATTTCTAACAACACTGTTTAAAAGAAACTGAAATGACCAATAATAACTTTTTTTTAAGTTTTAATTATTTACAAATAATAAAAAAGGGTCACATTTACATTTTAAAAGTTGGAAATACAAAAAAAGTCATATAAAAATAGTGTTAAAAACAACAACAGCAGCCTAGATATTCAATATTAAGACAACTGATGGCAGCAGCGAAAAGAGGAAATCACAAAACCGATGTGTTAAAATGATAAAATGTCAAAACACAGGCACCTTATATACATAGCGAGCACATTATTTACAATAAAACACATTTTCGGATTAAAAACATGATAAACATTAGTTTAAACAGTTAGCCTGCCTGTTCAGTACTGCAGTTTGATTAAGTATCTTAGCACTCTAAATTGTCTAAATTTGGTCTGAAAAGACCCTCCACATGCACATAAACCTTCGAGTCAAAAATGTCCTGTTATGACCCAATATTTTCCTTTAAAGACGTATCGTCCTTTTGTTTTGTTTACAAATGTTATGTTTCAAATCTACAGGCCAGATTAAACACAATAAACACTTCTGGAGGGTGAAATGCCATGACTTCGGTCCATCTATAAAAGACATAAATAAATACTCCGCGAACTGCGTATAAAATTTCGACAGATATATTACACCATGTGAAAGGAAAGACCTTCAGATGTTTGTAATTTCAGATCTATAAGACCTACGGATGCACAGAGTGACATTCGCACACTCTTTGGAGTGCAGTACATGAAACGGCCCCAAAGGGGCCACAGAACGCTCCAAACTGGAGTAAGGCAAGGTGCGAAACATTAGAATGTCAATGAACCCTTCTGGAAATGTGTGATAACATCTCATTCGGGCATGAAAAATCGGCCACGGTGCAGACTGCCGCTCCGAATCTGATTCGTGAAAGTGGTTGATGTTGAAAATGGTGTATTGGAAATTTCGTCCTCCTACGTTGCACCTGAAATGCCTTTAAAATGATTTACACTGAGGAAAAAATTCAGTTTGTGCACAAGCGATAACACCTGGAAAAATCCACCCCAGTGAAAACAAAAACTCCGTCCTGTCTGAAAACGTGGGGTTATTGACATCTTCAAGTATCTCCAGGGAATGACGTTCAGAACCACATCTGCTCTGGTCTGAGACAAACATGTTCATGTGGATGAACACCACAGTTTCTTCTAATTGCTTTTATTTCCTCATTTATCCATCCGTCCTTGATTTTTGAGTTAACTAACCAGCCACAAAAAAAGTTGCAATTTTCTCTATTTGTTGGTTTAAAACAAGAAAATAATGTCTGATGTCTGATTTTTACAGTTTGTTTGGGAGAACATCAGATAATCTTGTCTTGCACCTTTTTTTGTACCGGTGGTTTTCATTTAATTACTAAAAAATAAAAAACAAACGCCTCCAAGTTTTGTGTACACCAATGGTAAAGCAACCATGGTCTTCACGTTGTAGATGCTGAAAACCATAACGCGCCATGAGTATATTATCCCCACATAGGAAAATATAACAGTCTAGTAACTTATTTCCATGTCTGAATAGTACTTGAAGACTTTGCGGATCCATTCAGAGTAGAAGGCCACGTTGACGAAGACAGCAGGACGCCTGGCCACGGCACACCCACGACCGTTGATGCTCACGCCCACTATGACCTTGCTTTCTCCTTCCTGGCACACCAATGGGCCACCGTAGTCTTTCTGTAAGAGGTGAATAGTGAAGAGTAGAGGTCACAATCATTGAATAAACACCATCCTCTGAAACGATACTCTTCAATGACTCGTACCTCACAAACACCCTGGTCTCGCTTGCCTCCAGCACAGATTTTGGTCTCTGTGATTGGCAGAATACCTTTGTGGCTTTGGGAACACCTTTTGTTGCTGACAATTGGAAGCCCCACCATTTTCAGACTGCCCTCATGTCCTGTGCCTAACAGAGAGGATTAAAGGGTCAGTTTTTTTTTTTTTTTTTTGGAATATACAAAAGGGTACAGCAATAACAATAAAAGTATACATTCCCTTTCCCCCCATTTTTAACAACTACCAAGGGTGGACTCAAACATGAACAATCCATAACCCTCAGTAAACCTTGACCCACCCACCCCGAGGAGGAAAATTAAACAGAAGTATGTTTACAAATTACACAATAAATAAATAAAATAAATATTGAAATTATTATTTTTTTAACTAAAAAAAAAAAAAAAAGGTATTAAATGGAAGAATAATATGACACCACCCAGATTACATCCTGGGTTTAAGAAATTATACACAGAAACCATAGGGTTAATTAAAAATACAAATTACAAATCAGCAAAGATAGATGGTGTATTCTTGACAAAATTAAGTAGAGGGTCCCAGTTTTGGCTTTAATAGAAATGCAAAGGTCTGGAAAGTTTGCATGCAAGTTCAAATAGCTTTCTTTATTTGGCCTTATGTGTCTAAATAACTGGAAAAAAGGGTTTAATATGAGCTTAGAATGTTTAGTTTCTTCAAGTGTGTATTTTATTGATGCTGAGTCACATTAAATATTTATTTGTGTATCTTCTTCTTTGTCCACATACAAACACGAATAAAAGATGTCGTTGTGATTATTAAGACCACCTGAATGCATCAGAGCTGAGTTTTGAAGTAAATACCAAATACCAAATAAAACAGATAAGGGGTTTTCAGATTTTTATTTTTATTTTACCATTTTAATAAAGCAAATACTTCAGTGGAAAATATTTAAATAATTATGGTCACACTTTAGATTAGGCTCCAGTAAACTCCTAATGACTGCTTATTAATAGTCAGTAAGGTAGTTGTTAAGTTTATGGGCTTAATAAGAACTAATAAACATCCAATATCCTAGTAATATGCATGCTAATACGCAACTAGTTAATAGTCAGAATTGGACCCTGAACTAAGTGTTACCACACACACACACACACATATATATATATATATATATATATATATATATATATATATATAAATATATTTTATATTAATTATATAATATTATTTAAAATCATAAAATTAATATTACTATTCAGCACTATTTAGAAGGAAAAAACAAATAAATATATTTACTACGCATAAATAGTATATATATATATATATATATATATATATATATATATATATATATACAATCTGAATCTGAGTTATCAAATTGAATGCATGTGAAAAAAATTCACATATTCATATATTCATTTCGAAAGCCCTGAAAAACATATGAGAAAAGCTTTGAGGTAGCCAAAGAGCAAATATAATAGTAAAATAAAATAAAAAAGAATAAAATAGAGTTGAATAGAATGGAATCAGCAAAGAATAATAAATAATGGAGCATTGCACCTTGAATATTAATCATTTCCTCAGTCCTCAGACTCTTTTTTTGCATATAACAACCATAATTATTTAAAAGACATTTTTAATGTTTCCAAACCCCTACACAATGTTGCTGTAAAGAAAAGAATAGAATAGAACAGAATAGTACCTTTAGTGTCTCCCCAGCCATACATGAGGCAGTAAGTGCCTTCTGCAACGGCACACCCCGCGACAGGAAGCTGCACAGTTCGCACATGCTCAGAGAGAGGGGCAGGCCTGGGCATAAGACTATGAGTTACCATAAGGATGGCTGGATGGATGAGAAGATAAATAGACAGATGGATAAACGCACTTACGTTGTGAGTTTGAGCAGGGCCAAGTTGGATCCCTCGGGTCCGCAGACCACATGTGCGATCCGGAGATCCTGCGTGCCGGCGGACGCGTTGAGATGAAGAAGCCCCACCTGCACGGTGTACTCCGAGAGGTCAGGAACACTGAGGAACATACAAGCATATATGTCAAACACAGAACTGAAGTATGCCACTAAAGTATCCGAGTAGAACGGTGATAAGTCATTTTTAGTCTTTTGGAAATATATAATCTGGATTGCAGACATAGCACGAGATATGTATGTTGCAGAGCGTTCCTGCTAAGCTCATCTCCAGTTCTGATCAAGGCACAGAGGTCAGTTTCGAGCGTCCATCCCGGTTCTGTGTCTTCATGCGAAGCACAAGATAGCTAAAACCACCAGGGAGCGGATCTGGGGGAAGTAGAGATGATCTAAAAGCCAGACACGCTCACTCTCGCTCTTCCTCAGTCCCCTTTTCCTCCCTCAAACTAAACAGAGCCAGCAGGTTTTCACTCAAGTGTCAGTGAAGCACATCCACAGGCGTATATCATGCAGCCGAACGCCGAGTCTAAACAGATGCACCGCTGACAAGAGCAGAGAACCATCAGTCACAGTCCGAGCAGATCTGTCACTACTCTCTCCTAAACCGGAAACTCTGGATCCGCACGTCTCGTAGAAAACATCAACTGACAGATGGGAACACAAGGCCGGGACAGGCCAGAATCTGGCACGCTCAAGGAGGAGGAAAACTCCGATGTGCTTTACATTGACGAGAGCGAGTGACTGGTCATTAGAGGAGTTGAGATAGATTACCAGGTGGAGAAGCACTGTTGATCAGTCAGAACCCAATCCTCTCTGATGAGTGAACCTCCGCACCAGTGTCTGTTCCTGCGGGAGGAGAACCAATCACAATGTGTCGTTAATTACCATCCCTCATCTTATACAGGTTATATCATGTTAGTTTTTTTCTGAATTTTCCAGATACTAAAATCTATTCTATTAGCCAAATATTCTAAATCATAATGACATTTTTTATGTCATTTTTTAATGATGTAGTAAACCTCTCCCCCAGACTTCAAACATAGATTCAGTATGTACAAATAAGCATATTTAGGAAAAATGCATTTTTTGTGCATTTTTTAAAGATGTTTTTAAGATGTGCTGATTCTCATTCAAACTTAAATTTCAACGCAATATTGGACATTGTAAAAGGCTGTAACCTGCAATTGCCACCTTTAAAGAGCTATTTTTTACCTTATTTAACCTATACAAATCAGCTGTGTTGGGTTTCATTTAATGTATTTAAGTTCATTGATGTTATACATATATATTTTTTATTTGAATAAAACCAGTTAATTTAGATGTTACCATCTTAATGACTTCTTTTAACTACTTTATTACTACTTAAA